>NC_043764.1:3495948-3538448 GCF_902148845.1 Salarias fasciatus | reverse complement strand
CCAGGCCCAGCTCGTCCTCAGGTTTGGTTTTGCTGGTTGGTCCAGTTTGTGTCTAAAGGTCAAAACCTGCATCACCGTTGATTCATGCTGGACAGCTGTTCTGTGATGGAGACAGTTTGAAGCTCTATACTGGGTGAAAACTACCAACAATTAGCAGCAATTTGCAATAAGCTCACATGAGATTTGACTGAATGCATGTCGCACAAGTCGAGGCTGAAACGTCGTCTTGAGAGTCCTGCGGCTCCTGAACGCAGCGTCCGCCAGGCCAACATGACGTCAGTCGCTCTGGAGCTGCTGGATGAGGAGTCCCACCAGGCACATGCTGAAAGCTCATTTCTTACACTCTTTACTTGGTGGAGCTCAGAAGCGAGTGGATGTGTGAAGAGCGTTGAAAACCATGAGGAAGACGTCAGACGGGCCAGAAATCTTTACCAGAACGTCAGCGCTGCTTTGGCCCTGTCCCGCCCGCCAAACACTCAGCCTCCAGGAAGCTGCTCCACCACTGACAGAACGGCTCAGAACTGTGTGTGAGATGAGCTGCAGCCTTTCTGGAAGACTGTCTTATATCTTTAAATGAGTCAGAAACTCATGAGCAGAAAGGAATACACACTGTGGTAAAGCACGGCGGAGGCACCATCATGCTTCAGGGCTGTGTTTTTAGATCCTTCCACTTTGAAGAATTGCCAGATGCTACAGAGATCTGATCAAACACACAGAAACAGACACTTGAACTCTAGACTGTTTTAAAGAGGCCAGTAATTCATCTCAAAGTAAAACAAACTGAAAAGACAAAAACAGACAGTTTTGAAATTATGTCCAAAAGAATCATAACTGAGGAAGAAAATTCCAGGAAAGCTGAACATATTAAGAAATGTTCTATTAAACTGCCAAGAAGATCTGATCTGTTAAACCTGGAATCAGGAAATCACAGCAGAGGGCATTTCCAGGTTTTACGTGAAGGTCCCTGTTTACGTGAAGATTCATGAAAGTTTTTCTCCGTTTTTATTAGTTTGCACGAGGATGACACTGCTAGTCTGTAAAAACATCATTCTGAGAGATGATCTGCTCTCTGTTTCCATGGAAAGAGGATTTTCACGCTTCAGCAGTGTGTTTTAATTCACCATCACCTGCATACCAGCCTGCAGCAGTAATGAACATCTGAACCCTTCACCGTGAGCAGGATGTGACTCCGAACGCCACAGCAACAGCACCAGTGTGTGTGTGTGTGTGTGTGTGTGTGTGTGTGTGTGTGTGTGTGTGTGTGTGTGTTCAGGCCTTTTGTGTGTCACACAGCAGCTTCCCAGACACGGGCTGTAATTACACTGGGAGAAACACCGTTCTTCACGTCATGTTGGCGCTTTTTTCCTGCGATCGACTGTCTTCTCTTCATCTCGATAACTGTTCCTCTTCTTTTCCTAAAAGTTTAACGCACACTGAAGTCTGTCCCTGCTGCACATTTTAAAATGTTTCCGTTTTCAGTGGTAACAGGGGTTTTTCCTTTGGTGCTGCAGCATCATTCTGCTGCCGCACAGCGACATCTAGTGGTCAAGGATGGGATAAACAGCTCTAACCAGAACAACTACCATGAAAAAATCTGATGTATGAAATGGAAAATACTGCATGTGAAGGGTTCATAATCTCTCTAAATGTGAGGCGATCTTAACAGTATTTTTAGATTTATTCGGTTATATTAGGAATTCAAGAATCACTTCTTAATCTGAGAGAAAAAGCTTTTGTTGTTCACTGAGGATCCAGGTAAAATAAATGATGATAATCTACGTTATTAAAGCATAACTTTAATTTTCAGGGTCACATAAACCCAGAATTTCTCAAATTTGGCCTCTAAACTCAGGTTAAAGTCACAGCAGTCGAGGTTTCCTCGCCGTTAACGTCACGCCGGTCCGACCGGGTGGAGCTGAGTGAAACAGACTGGTTTGAAGCGATTCCTGCTCCTCCCGACTATTCAGCTTCATTCATTCCGTTTCTGCTTCACTCCTTTAATCAGACGGACGAGCTGAAGAAATCCACTGCCACAGAGGTCAAAGGTCAGTGAGAGGAGCAGCTCAGCTGTGTGTGTTCAGACAAAACGTCCGAATCCTCGACCACAGAAAACACCAGGCTTCATGAGGGAGACAGAGATCAGAGGAGCTCCGTCAACTTTGACCTTTTTCTTCTCTTTAGACGTTTGACTGAAAACTTACTGAAGATGAAGACACAGTTTCATTTAGCTGACTTGAGATGTGGTTGAAGTTTGATGTCTGCTCAGGAAACACACACACACACACACACACACACACACACACACACACACACACACACACACACACACACACACACACACACACACCCTAAACTCTGCTTCACATGCTACAGCAGTTTGATGGCGCCACCTAGTGACGGCAGGTGAGAGCTTCTTTCCCCGAGAGGAAAACAGTCTGAAGTGACTCTTCTCTAGAGGAATGAAAACAGACATTACATCAGAAAAAACTAATAACTTGTCATTGCTTGAATAACTGTGTGATTTTCTTCGACATTTATTCACATTAGTTCCCATTAATTTAATTTAATATGTTCAAACTCAGCGGAGTCTGTTTTTAATGGCACTTTTTTGTAGAAAGAGGATTTACCCTCTCAAAGCATGTTGGGACCTGATATTATGAAGATCCATCATTTTTCAGGTAAAAAGTCTCCAAATGATGCATTTTACATGCTTGGTTCAAATTTAAATCAAAAATCAACCATCTGTTTATACATCTCAATAATTTTCTTGTTGTGTCCTTTTCTGTCAATCCTGTCTTTGATTCAAATTTCTCAGATATTTCTTTAACAAACAAAACTGACGGAAATTTGAAACATTAGAACAGAAAGTGTTTGGGGTAACTTTAAAATATAATCGGCTGGAAATCAATGCAAAAACCAGTTTTTGATTGTGAAAAAGAAAAGTTTGAGCTGAAGTGTTCTTGGAGCATCCCGGGTCTGAGTCTGAGGTGTGTGAGGATGTCACTTCTACTTCTCTTTTCTTAAGGAGTCCGTAGCACTGATGGGTTTGGATGACTTTTATTACACCAAAGATAAACCACCGTCGAACTCGCTGATTGACCATAAACTTAAAAGTAGAAATGAAGTCTCTCACAAAAAAAATATACTTTTATCAAATGAGCCGGCCTTGTGCACGATGCTCGGCGTATGGGCGTGCATCTTCAAAAAACACACCGACGGAACACAGCCTGGAAACAAAGGTTCCTACCAGACCTGATTTTCAAAATAAATCAAACAGATAGCAAACAAAAATTATGGCAGTAAAACTCCCACCAAATCACAAACATATTGTGATTTCACTTTAAAATATACAAACAATTATAAGAGCATTTCAACACCTTTAACATTTACTCTGCTTCTAGCAGTAACACTGTTTTGTGGACTGGTCTTTCGAGATACACTCTTTTCACAGTCCCTTTTCCATCCTTATCCAAGGTTGAGTCACTGAGCAACAGCTTCACCTTTCTGACTCTTCCATCCATGCTTGGATGTACTTCTGTTACTCGTGCCAGTTTCCACTTGTTTCTTGGAACATTGTCCTCTTGGAGAATAACAATGTCATTCACCTTTGTGTTCCTTTTATTCTTTTGCCAGATTTGTCTCTGTTGAAGATTCAGGAGATATTCTTTCCTCCACCTTGTCCAGAATTCATTTGCCAAAAACTGAACTTTCCGCCACCTCTTTCTCAGATACAGGTCTTGGCTCACGAACTCGCCAGGAGGGGGCAGTATGATGCTGGATTTCATCATGAGAATATGATTAGGTGTCAGAGGTTCAATACTGGGATCATTTAGGTTTTCCACTGTTAATGGCCTGCTATTTACAATAGCCATGACTTCATAAAGAAATGTTCGGAGGGAGGCACTATCAAGTCTCCGAGAGTTCTGATCTAGAATACCAGTTAAAACACTTCTAATGGTCCTAATTTGCCTCTCCCAAACACCTCCCATGTGGCTTGAAGAGGGGGTGTTCAGAACAAACTCACATCCATATTGTTTCAACTGCTCCTTGTCACAATCTTTCAGTGCATTCAAAAACTCTCCACTAGCACCTACAAAATTAGTGCCTTGATCGCACCTGATCTGTCTGACATGTCCACGAATAGAAATAAAACAGCGTAATGCATTGATAAAAGCATCACTAGTAAGGTCATCTAACATTTCAATATGTATTGCCCTTGAACACATACACGTGAAAAGAAGACCATACTTTTTCAGTTCTTTTCTACCCTCTTTCACATAAAAAGGTCCAAAACAGTCAATACCACAGTAGGTGAAAGGGGGTGTTGTTTCCATTCGATCCTCTGGTAAATCTGACATCCGTTGATCTTGAATACTTCTCCGGTACTTTCTGCAGGTTGTACACTTGTAGATGTGGGAAGCAACTGCGCTGCTGCATCCTGTGATCCATAATCCATTGGAGCGCAGCTCGTTGACAGTTATTCCTCTTCCTTGATGATGCACCTTTTCATGGAAGTGTTTAATAAGTAAGGATGACACATGACTTGATTTGGAGATGATTGCAGGATGTTTGATGTGTGGGTGAAGACTTGATCTTGCCAAACGTCCTCCCACCCTGAGAACTCCTTGCTCATCAACAAATGGACTTAAGTTGTAAAGCTTGTGTCTCTTGTCTTTGAGTAGAATATCTTTCCTTTGAGTTAATTCTTTGATTTCCTTGCTGAACATGTTCTCTTGCTCGAGTTTTATTATGAACAGTTCTGCTTCTTGTCTGTCATTAACACTTGTATTTTCACCTTTTGTTTGTGTGACTCCTTTAAAATCCTTCACAAATTTTTTGAGACGAGCAACAGCTTTAACAGCTCTTCTCCAGTCTGAGAATTTGGTGAGTCGATCGAGTATTGTTCTTTTTCCTTGTACTTTGGTGTTGAGCACATGCACCGTTTTCAACTCGGGGTCATCAGACAGAACTTCTGTAACCTGGTCACTTTCAATGGGTAGTTCACTTTGCCACAAGAACTCTGGACCTTTAAACCAGTTGGAGTTAAGTAGCTGTGAAACGTTTAACCCTCTTGATGCATGGTCTGCAGGATTGCTTTCAGATGGTACATGATGCCATTGTTGTGGGTCTGTGAGTGACTTTATTCTTTGAATCCTGTTTGCCACAAATACGTGGAATCTCCTTGCTTCATTATTCACGTATCCTAACACAACTTTGGAGTCTGTCCAGTAGTGTTCATGCAGATCACTTATTTCAAGTTCATTTCTTAACATCACACTTGTTCTTGCTGCGACTACTGCAGCTGTTAACTCGAGTCTAGGGACAGTAGTAACCTTAACTGGGGCTACACGTGCCTTTCCCATGACTAAGGCACACTGAACCTTTCCTTCCGAAGTGACTGTTCTTAAATAACTACACTGTCCATAGCCTGTGACACTAGCGTCTGAAAAGTGGTGTAGTTCCTGCTGAATGATGTCTGTGTTTGTCGGTAAGATGCATCTTGGGATTCTAACTCTTGACAAGTTTTGGAGATCTTGGAGCCAGGATTCCCATTGAGTGCGGAGTTGATCAGAGAGTGGCTCGTCCCATCCAACTTTCTCCTGACATAGCTGTTGCAGGATTTGTTTCCCTCGTAAGATGAATGGTGCAATGAAACCTAGTGGATCGTAGACTGATGCTACTGTGCACAGGATTCCTCTTCTTGTCATTGGGTACTCTTTCACTGTTATTTTGAACTGAAACTCATCAGAAGAAATGCACCACTGTACACCGAGAGCCTTTTCCATCAGTGGTTGTCCAAGTGCCAAATCAAAGTCCTTGACGCTTTCAACACACTCTTCTCTTGGCAGTGACTTGATCACATTTTCACTGTTTGAGATGAACTTATGTAGTCGTAGTTTTCCTGTACTACATAGTTCTCTTGCGTCCTTGACTAGACTTATCGCTTCTGCTTCTGACATGACACTTACAAGTCCATCATCTACGTAAAAGTTCTTCTGAATGAACTTGATTGTGCTTGGAGCAAACTTGTCCTCACCTTGTGTGGCCAGATGTTTTAAACCAAAGTTGGCACAGCCAGGGGAAGAGGCAGCACCAAACAGATGAACCTTCATGCGGAAGACTGAGGGCGGAGCGCTGACATCACCATGCTCCCACCATAAGAAACGTAAATAGTCCTGGTCTTGAGGTGATACATGGAACTGGTGGAACATGCGTTCCACGTCGCACATTACAGCCACTGGGCCTTTCCTAAACCTACAGAGCACTCCCACCAAGGTGTTTGTGAGATCAGGCCCTGTAAGTAGGTGCTCATTCAGTGAGGTGTCTTGATATTGTGCAGAACAGTCAAAGACTACACGTATTTTGCCAGGCTTTTGAGGATGGTATACTCCGTGGTGGGGAATATACCAGGCAGGGGAATTACAGAGTTCTTTCTCTGGTACCTTCTCTGCATCTCCATGTGCAATAATGTCCTCCATGAACTTTACATAGTCCGCACAGTACTCTTGATCTCTTTTGAATCTGCGTTCGAGACTGCTCAGACGTTGCATCGCACTTGACATGTTATTAGGAAGACTTGGTCTTTCACCTTTGAAAGGCAGTGGCATTTCATAGTGTCCATCCTGCTTTTGTTTGATTCCTTTTTCTAGCTTGGTAAGGAAGCGGAGGTCTTCTTGTGAAATGCTTGTGTCTTCCACTGCTCTCTCTGTGAAGTCTGATTCAAGAGCTTTGATTACATCTGGGGAAGTTACTTCTTTTATTTGGGTCTTGTAGATGTAATGAACTTCATTCTTTAGTTTTGTGATTGGCTTAGTCACTGGGATTACTTGTCTTACAATGATGCGGTGACTTACTCCAATGACATCACTGACTGTTTCACGTGAATCACAGCAGCTTATTATGCTCCAGCCTAAATCTGTTTTCTGGGCATATGGTTGGTTTTCTTCGCCACATATAACTTCTCTGGGCATTAAAGCTTGTGGGCAATTGTACCCTAACAGAAGTCCTATTTCACAGTCCAGTGGTGGAGCAATATCTTGAGCGAGATGGTTTAAATGTGGCCATGCTCTTGCAGTATCTGGAGTAGGAATGTGACTACGATTAGCAGGTATGAAGTCACGTGTGTAAACAACTGGTACAGTGAGTTTTTTCTTGGAAAACAGTCCTCTTATTTGCAGGGCTTGAAGCTTTGTGCATGGTACAGTTGTTTTCTTAGACGACATTGTAGATAGTTCGAGCTTAACTTGTGTTTTGGTTGTGTTTAAGTTGTCTGCCACTTCAGTGAGAATGAATGACGAATCACTCTGTGTGTCCAGCAGAGCGTAGACAAGTACTTCCTTATTTGGTTCACTTTGAGTAGATATATAAACAGGTACTATTGCAGATGTTTGTGTATTATTATTATCATGAGTCACTCTATTGGATGTGCTCACATTCACTGTGTCTTGTGACTGTGTTACTGGTTGCTTGGTTTCTTTCTGTTCACGTACTTGTTCTGTAGGTAGTTCTTTCTTTGTTTCTTGTCTTTGTCTTTCTTCATGCAAGCATGTGGGATGGCGTTTTGAGCATGTGTTGCATATCATCCGGTTGCTGCAGTTCTTGGAGATGTGACCACTATTTAGACAGCCAAAACATAGTTTCTCGCTTTGAATAAACTTAACCCTTTCAGTGACTGGTTTCTCAGCAAACTTATGACACTTGTGCAAGCTGTGTCCTACCCTTTTACAAAACACACAAGAGCCTGCACGGTTTTCAGTAGAGTTCGTTGTGAAGATCTTTGCTGAATCTTGTTTCTTCTGAATGGTTGTAAACTGAGGTTTTGCCCTGGGTTTGTCAGAATCACCTTGTCTCATAGCTTGATATGATGTAATGGGATTACATGCAATACTTGCCTCCATTGACAGGAATGTTACAAAATGACTAAAAGGAGGGAATTGCTTGTGCTCCAGCTGGTACTCTGTAGCTTTCCTGTTCCATCTGTTACTCAACCAGTCTGGGAGTTTAGCAGCAAGTCTTTGGTTCTCAATCCCATCATTAAGGACATTCAGGCTTTCATTGTTAACCATTGCCGATTGACAGCTTCGTAAAAAGTCTACAAACTTTCTGAACTCTGCACTGTCCTTTCCTGTAATTTTTGGCCAGGAGTGTAACCTGTCTCTAAAGGCCTTCGCAATGACAAAAGGCTCACCATAGCGTTCATTGAGCATTGTCCATGCTGACTCATAGGAATCTTCAGAGCCAATCAGAAAGTAGCCCTCTAAGGCTTCTCGAACAGAGCCACCTACATACTTCTGTAGAAAGAATATCTTCTCTGCAGTGGGAATGTTCTTTCTCTCAATTAGAGTCTGGAAAGATGCTCTCCAATGTTTAAACTTAAGTGGATCCCCACTAAACACTGAGGGCTCTGGAATAGGCAGTCTGTTAGCTGACATCGCTTCTGCCAAAGCTTTCACAAGCTCAGCTGTACTCTCAGAAGGGATGCTTGACTCTTTTGGAAGTTGTAAGGGGTGATTAGCAATGTTCTTGAGCTCTGGTATCTGTACATTTTCAGGATTTGGAGTAACATATTCTTGCTTCAGTGGGAAGTAGTCTTCATCATATACTTGTAGTTTTGCTTTAGCTGCATTGAGTCTTTTCAGATTTTCAAGTCTTTCAATTTCTCTTCTCAGATCCTCAACTGACTTTCTTCTTGCAGCACTTTCCTCTTGTTGTTTCTTTAGCAGAGCTGCTTTGTCTTGTTGCCTTTTCAACTTACGCTCCATTTCCTCTTTCTCCTCTAGAAGGCGTTGTGACTTTGCAGCTGCTTCTTGTTCAGCAGTTATACGTTTTTCTTCTTCTTCGAGCATTTGCACTCTTTCTTTATGTTTCTCCTGTTCAGTCATTATCTGAAGTACTGCCCTTGTCGCTTCATACTCCGCAGCAGCTTCTTGTCTTTTGGCAGAGGAGACATTTGAAACACTAACCGAGCTAGAGGATGTAAATATAGAGCTAGCATCAGGCCATACAATCTGATCTGGATTCTCTCCTTCAATGTGAGATTTTGCATTCTGCGCAATTAAGTTAGTCACTGATGTGCACTTGTCTAACTTGGAACGCATGTCATGAGGTGGACCATCTATTGCTCTGTATTCATCATAAACGCCATTCAGCTCAGTTACTTCTCTTTGTACAGTCTTCACATGTCCTTCAATAATGTCCACTGGATCTCCTTTGATCACAGATTTCTTGGCAACTTTAATTAACGCTTTCCATCTGTCATAAATGCCATCAAAGTGTCGATGCAGCCCTTGTAACTTGTCTTTGTGAAACTCTTTCCCTTTTTCTGAGAGCATGCGAAACCTTTCACTTTTACGCACCTCGACTTGCACTGTTTGCTCTAAACAGGCTTCATCCACTTGCCGTGCCTCTTCAGCCTCATCTGCTCCGGCTGCTTCATCTCCTGTTTCATTGCTTACTGACATTGTTTCCTTTTTTATTTATTTTTTGAAACCCTTTGTACTTTTTGAAAGTCTTTTTTACTTTTTAGCTTGACTTGAGAAAATACTTGTGAGCTTGGTTGCATCCATTCCCTTCTTGTGACTTTGTTCTGCTGTTGTTTTCAAGCTTCACACAGTTCCTTATTGTTTTTCCCTCCTTGTGTCACCTTTCCAAACATATACTTTAATGTCTGACCTTTGGACGTCTTAATGAGGAAGCAACGGCTGAACGTGTGTCCATCAACTTTGCAGCAGCTTACTTGTTGCTATGACGCGATTTCGCCACCAGGAGGCCGGGAAGGTGCAGGTCCGAGTTCGACTGTCACTTCTACTTCTCTTTTCTTAAGGAGTCCGTAGCACTGATGGGTTTGGATGACTTTTATTACACCAAAGATAAACCACCGTCGAACTCGCTGATTGACCATAAACTTAAAAGTAGAAATGAAGTCTCTCACAAAAAAAATATACTTTTATCAAATGAGCCGGCCTTGTGCACGATGCTCGGCGTATGGGCGTGCATCTTCAAAAAACACACCGACGGAACACAGCCTGGAAACAAAGGTTCCTACCAGACCTGATTTTCAAAATAAATCAAACAGATAGCAAACAAAAATTATGGCAGTAAAAGAGGAGGAGGGCGTACCTGGAACCCTGCACAGGGAGAACATGCAGACCTGACATAACGACAGTGCTGAACATGACTGACTGGCTCAGCTTCTGCAGAACCTGCACAATAACAGAAATAAATGGATTTTTTTTGGGTTGAATGTAAATTCTATCAACTGGAGGTCCAACAAGGTTTAATAAAACTATTTCTTTTATACTTACAGATTTTAGTTTAAAATCTGAAACATAACAAAAATGTGTTATTATTATTAGTCTTCTCAAAATATTACTTTGCCAAATACAGAGACGTGATCAGACTTGCGTGTATAAATTATATCTTTTTAAAGTTTTGATCACAATTACTTTTATTTTTATGAAAATAATAAAAACTGCATCACAGTAGCTTTAGATGAGTTCAGGCTGTGAAAAAGTGACAGGCTGTCGCAGGTTCGGCTGCAGGTACGACGCCAGCTTTGCCACAGTTTCCATTCTTCTATTCTAAATCCAAAACACAAAATAAAACAGCCTGGAGAGCCTCGACATCAGCAACCAAAACCCTGGACCGCCCGGTAGTAAAAAAATTCTGCAGACTCTCTCTGGTTCTCCTCTGGTTCTTCCTCCTGGGAGAGGCAGGCGGGGGATTAACTACTCACACCTGAGATCAATCTTCCCCCCCAGCCTGCTCCTGCTCCTCCTCTCTCTGCCACGCCCCACAACCACAAACACATATTTACAGGCATAACCGATTGATTATTTACGCTCATGTGAGAAAGAAGCCGTCTGTCTAAAATTGCATTTTAACATCTATTAATTCACTCTGTGCAGCCAGAACAGAATCACTAACATCATGTAGGAATGTTTCATCTTCTTCACGTATTCATGTCACTGTTATTTTAGTTTTTAGTATGTCTTACTGATCACATCCCCTCATCTTGTTGTTTATGTATTGTTCCAATATCGGCTCCAGTTTTTAACATTTTTAACATATTTTTTGAAACGCTATGTTGATAAAATAACCAGCAAATTGTAAAATAAGTTCTGTAAAATCATGAAAATGCTGCTCCAGTCGATTACCGGCGTCACTGGAAGTGAAACAGGTGAAAGTGTTAACAGAAGCACGGCGGGACTCCAGCGGTGTTTTGCATCATTATGTACAGCTGTTTTATTTGTGATTTCCCCAAAAACATTATCAGTATTTTTTTTAACTACATACAATGCATGTAATCAAAGTACAATGGATCAACTTCAAAAAAGAAAAGAACGGAAAGAAAAGAAAATAAAACACAAAGAAAAGAAAAACGAAGAGGCGAAGAGAGACGTTGTGTTTGTTTAAACTAGTTTCCTTTTCAGTTGGTTTTGTGGGAGTTTCTGCTCTGAGGTCTGGTGAGTTTACTGCATGGCGGTGTGCGCGTGACGGAGGAAACACTACTTATCTTGGGACTCGGTTGATAATCAACTCTTCATTTTCTTTTTTTAAAAACAATCTTTAGGTTTTGATGATGATGAGGAGGAGGAAGAGGAGGGGAAGCTGCGGGAGTCACGGTCTGCTGGACATTCTCAAATCTTAAATTAAATTAAATTAAATTAAAAACAATTTCATTGGATTTTGCTAGATTATAATAGAAGGACTTAAATGGGGGAGAATAAATAAAAGTAAATTAAGCACAACCAGCAGAAACGCTCCCACAAGCGAGCTACAGTTAGCTTCAGATCAACAAAGAGGACACGACCACGAAAATCAAAATTATAAAATCAAGAGAACAGCTACTGAAACTCCAAGGAACTGTGGTATACAGATCGTCCTGTATTCTGGTTTAAAACCCCTGATATTGTCCCAAAATAAGGCTGTGGGTTCTAGGCACACCAAGGTACAACTGAGCTGAGCAATATGTGCATTTATGTTATTTTAGCTTTTTTTTTTTTCTCCTTTCTTTACAAGACATGAAACTTTTTTCTAAATGTAACTGGATGAATTAAAAATCTGTTTGTTTCTAGATGACCTGGCTAATCCAGGTCTGGCTATCGAGATTAGAGGGTGGGAAAAAAAAGAAAGAAAGAAAGAAAGAAAGAAAAAGACAAACGAGAAAGAAAAAGAAGAAAACAGAAAGATGACAGATCGTTTTTGACGTCACACATTTTGCAGAGCATTGAGACACAAAAACACAAGTGCATCATTGGCAAAAAACTGCTGGTGAGGGAGAGAGAAGTGCACACAAGGGTGCCTGTTTGTCTGGCTGAGAGTGTGTGTGTGTTTGTGTGTGTGTGTGTGGTTCTAAGTGCGCGTGTGTGTGTATGAGCAAGCATGTCTTTAAAGAGGTAGCAGAGAAATGCGATCAGAGCGACGGACCGACTTCCTGTCCTGTGGCGTGTGAGCGGATTACATGAAGCGGCGTTAGAAGCTGAATGGCCGAGCTGCTGCGATCGGCGCGACGCTCACAGCTTTTATTTTGAAAAGGCTTATTTGAAGCTACAGAAGCCCGGAAGGGTCACCACGGCGTCAAAGCCACAACAGAAGCGTGTAGGTGTCAGGTGTGGAGGTGACGTTGGCGCGATCGGTCCAGAGCCGAACGTCAGTCCTGCTCCACCGAGTCCATTCAGTCTGCAGGGCCGCCGGCTGCTCGCTGTCGTGTCTTCTAGCATTTGTGTCGTCTCTTTGTGTTATTAGTGTGTCTTTTGGATTTGTGTTGTGTCTCTTTGTGTTGCTGTTGTGTCTCCTCCACAGTGGAGACCCTTGTCCGTCGAAAGCTGAGCGAGAGATTTAGCAGAAGGAGGCGGCGGAGCGCTGAGCCTCGACTCGCCGCTCGGACGAACAGAAAGAGAGTGAAGAAGAAACAGGAGACACCATCGGTACGGAGGAAATCTAAACGGGGATCCCAATGTTCTGAGACGTCTCCGGAAAGGTGAAATGTTGCATTTTTTGGATGTTAGAAGAGTCGACCTTCATCCCAGATCGGTGAAAGCTGCACTGAGAGGTTTGTTTTTCAAACTGTGGCACCGAGTCGGCAGTAGAACGGTTACAGAAAACAACACGATTAAAGAGAAACGTCTGCTGCTTCGCTCCGCCGAGACAAACACACGTCCGTTTAGTAGCATCTGAGTAGTTTAAAAGCAGCGTCCCCGACCGGGACCCGGTCTCCAGGCTGACCCCCGGTCTCCAGGCTGACCCCCGGTCTCCAGGCTGACCCCCGGTCTCCAGGCTGACCTCCGGTCGCTGCGGTTCAACGCCGCCGTCACACGGCGGGAAGACTCTCGGCTGTATTGTCAAGAAGTGCGGCGGCGCCGAACAGCTCGTGGTTCTGCTCTGAATCAGATTCAAATTGTCATCGTTCAACACGGCCGCACTCCTTCACAATAAAAGCCCCCCGATCAAATAAAAAGCTCACACTGAAAAGTCTGAATAAAATAAAGGAAGTAAATAAAAGGAGGAAGAAAACAAAGAATGGAATAATCAGGAGAAAATTAAAATAAAAGAGAAAAAGGTAAGATAAAGAAAAAAATTAAAATAAAAAATGAGATTGGGGAAAGAGCTTGAATAAAACGATCTTGTCTAACTCTTCCTTCAAATTCTGAACCACACTGAAATTCTCCTTTAACTGCTTTTAATCTGCCGGTGTGACTTTTGCCGCCGTGTGACCGCAGCCTTGAATCCACAGTGTTTAGAATTCCCACGGCTCGGTGAGCGAGCGGGACCGGAGAGGCCCGGACTGAACCGCCTTAAGATCTGTAGGCTTACACGAGAGATCTGAGGTAAAAAAGAAAAGAAGAAATCATCCAGCATCTGAAAAGAGATAAAAAGGAATATACTGTACATATCGACAAAAACCCTTCTGAATTAGTGTTAAAATAAAAATGGATGCTTTATATTAAAACACAATCAGGCTGCAACAAAAAAATAGATTTATATATGTGCAGAAGGGAGAGGTAGTATGTTTGGTTGAACGCGGCGCGTCGTCTGGGAAACCAGGCGGGAGATGAGGTGAGTGAAGCGGCGAAACGGAGGTTAATATTTGGGAAACATTGGGATCCGCTGGGATACTGACCGGTCGGCACGGCAACGGCGACGGCGATGGAGCTAACGGCGCCTCGACTCCACCGCCGTCCGCTTAATATGACTGTATACTGAACGTGAACTGAAACACTGCAGAGGTTGCTGAGGAGAGTTGTAGTGTGTGTGTGTGTGTGTGTGTGTGTGTGTGTGTGTGTGTGTGTGTGTGTGTGTGTGTGTGTGTGTGTCTGCGTCCCTTAAAGGCTGTTGTGAAGTCGTCCTGTGAGTGACTGAGGTATCTGTGGAAATGTCTTCCAGCTGAGCGAGGTTCTGTAAGTAAGGCTACTGAGGTGGAGCTGCTGCCGATGAGTGGGTGGGGGTGGGCGGGGCTTCAGGGAGGGGAGGGGCTCCGTCGTTACGCCTTCTGCTGCCCCCCCCCGCCCCTCCGCCCCCCTCCACCCCCGCATCCCTTCTGAAGCAGAGGATGTCAGACGATGACGTTACAAAAGAAAGAGTCCTGTAACAGATGAGCGTTATCCGGAAACGAGAAGAGCGGCGGCGGCGGCGGGACGACAGGAGAGCGGTGAGAATCGCACAAATGTCTCGCTTTGGGTTTCAGAGGCGTCGCTGCCTTCCCCCGAGGTCCCCGTCCCGCTTCGGCGCTTTCACATTGAAGTGACGTGTCCCTTAGCACGAGAGACCCCCCCCTCCCCCCACCCCCCCTCTCAGACTCCCATCAGCCCTTGGTGCGCCAGTCTGTCCGTTTGTTTGTTTCTGTGTTTTTTAGTCCGAAGCAGAGCTGGAGCGGCTGCTGAGTTAAAGCTATGAAGAGTAAAGATCCTGCCGCAGACTGACTGACGGTTCGATGGCGGCGGCGGCGACGGACGAAGAGCCACGCCCACCGCGCTGCTGCGACAGCTCGCCACTGGCTAAAAATCCTCTGTCAGTCACTTGAGGCAGTGTAAAAGTTTCTGATCACTTGAGTGTGTTTGACATCCTGCGTCTGGGAAAGAAAGAAAAAAAAAAAAAAGAAAAAAAGAAAAAGGAGAAGAGTCTTTTCCGCCCCGCCGCGTTTCGTCCAAGCGAGGCCACAGTGTTCGTCAGAAAGGCCCTTTGGGGGGTTTCTGCTTGAAAGTCCGAAGAGCGGCGGCGAGCAAGCGTGTTTACATGCTCGGGAAAAAAAAAATACAGAAAGAAAAAGAAAGAAATAAAACACGACGCTCCAGCGCAGCAAAGCCAAGCGCCGGCGAGACAGCAAACTGACACGCTATTGGAAAAAAAATAAAATAAAACTAAAGAAAACAGGACAGGAGAGAGAGAGAGAGAGAGAGAGAGAGAGAGAGAGAGAGGGGGAAACAAATCTTATGTTCACCAAAAAATGAAAATATTATGGATATACTGTATAATTGTCAAAAGCTTATCGATTGACTTCAGAGAGAGAAAAGACATACATCCATAAGCCTGGAGGGGACGGACGGGACGCCGGGGTCGAGGCCGAGCCGCACAAAGGTCAAACTGACGGCGGCGCTCCGGGAACGTTCAGTCTTCACGTCCCGACGCGTCTCTGGAGGGAATCTGTTCTACTCACTCCTGCAGTTTGGAGTTTGATCGAAACAGCGTTCCGCTTCTCTTCATTTCATTCACGTCAGTTTTTACGACCTCGGCCGTAAAAACTGACGTGAATGAAAAGAAGACAAGCGAAAAAATGTTGAAAGTGCTTTTTTTTTTGTCAAAAATTTGTACCTTGCTCAAGTTTTTTTTCTTTTAAATATCTATAAATGTAAAGCTAATCTGTTTTAAATAAGCATTTTTAAGTATAAAATATTTGTAAGGGGGGAGGAGGGGGGAATATTCCTGAGCAGTTCTAATAGATTCACAGTTACATTCATTCTCGACCCGTAAATCTTCACTTCTTCAGCGTCTTAAATATCAATGATATCAACATTTTCCCGTAAGACTGGGAGGATTCAAACGGGAGAAACAACATCCGCCTGCCGAACGCTCGCAGGGCCGTAAAGTGCCTGAAAGACCAGTTTTTGCTGCTCATGATCGAATTGGTTTGATCCTCTGTTTCTGATCGGCTCGTCGGTTTAACTTTTTATTTCTTTGACATTTTTATGAGCGGTTCTCACTTTGAGTTTGAGAGAACATGAAGAGGCAGACGCTTGAAATAACTGTGCTTATCATAAAAATCTCTTTTTGTTGTGTGTTCGCTTTAAAGAACGTATTGATTTGCACAAAATAAGGGGAACATTTGGATTTGTTGCCATTTGAACATCATTATCCAATCATTTTTATTTTGAAATGGGCTTCATAATTCCCTTTTTTTTCTTTAACTTTGCCAGATTTGTAAGTAACGTGGCATTTGGGGGATGAGCGTAGTGAGACGCTGTAAACCAGAGGCTTCTCTCCACTGCTCATCCCACAAATGCACCGTCACAGCCACAGTGAGGCAGGTGTCAAATCACATGCAGCATCAGCGCCGTGCTTTAAAATGTTCTGTTTAAAACCGAACTTTGTCTTTAGTGCTTTCATTAAAACACACGTCCCTCCAAAAAACAAAAAAATAAATCAGGTTAATGTTGGGTTTTTCTAGTTTTTTTGAAATAAACAAAGCAGCCACTGACTGCAGACGTCTTATATATTCTAAGATAAGAGGTGTCTTAAACTCGTCCACAGATCCGTCGAACACGACCTTCTCCATACTGCATTAACGTCCGTCTGAACTCTGAATGCTTCTCTTGCTAATTTAGCCTCAGATTACTGTTCCTAAAAATGTCGGGGCGAAGTACCAATATGAGTGAAAATGGCCAAAGTCGGTGGGTTTCTGACCGAAACGCTACGACCCCCTCAGTCGGCTCGGTGCCTCCGCCAGCGGCGCCCCCTCTGTCCACTCCGGTTAACTACAACATAAGAGTTCGTCTCCTAATTGCATATAGCATCGTATTTCCAGAGCATGTTGCCGTCAACAGTTGAATCTTCTTAGTATTTTTACCTACATTAATCTCTAACTATGTACAGACTTAGCAAGTGGTATTTACAAAGTTTGTCCACAAGGGGGTGATCCAGGCCTGCGTGAGAGGGGGAGGGGGTGAGCATGCACCATGTCAACAGAAACGGTGAGAAGATATATGATATGTAGTGATGTCGGAAATGAACATCCTAAACCTCGCTTATGTGGCTGGTGTTGAAATGATATCGATGTGAGGAGAAGAAGGTGTGAGGCTTGTGTTTTCTCGATATTAAAAAAAAAAGGTTCTTTCTCATGCTTGGTATGGCTGCCCTGCTTTTAGAGCGTCTGGAGGATTTCATTCCATCACCGCCACAGCCTCGCTGTTTTTCTTCTTTCTCTCTATATATATTCATATTGCTACCGTCTGTAGAATACACACTTTGACCTGAAAAACTCCAAACTTAAGGCTGATGAGGATCAATGTTTGAGCACAGAAGAAGAGGCGTCCGGCTTTAACACCGGCCTCCTGCCGGATGGTACAATCACGCACGTTTTCAATTGATCAGATTAGGAATGAAGATCTTGTAGTAATTTCTAAAAAGTTTCTAGTTTAGCTTCCTTATGCTGTCATTTAGTAATGATTAGAAATCACAGTGATGCCTAGAGCGTCAAAAAACAATCTCTGTCTCATGATTGTAAGCTTACGCAACGCACACCCAAAACACAGAGTACACAATATTGTCAGACAAACTTTTCCCTGAGGCGACCGCCGGCGGCCGGCCGGCTTCCGTCCGGCCTCCGGCGCGAACTGTCTTAGCAGCAATCTAACCAGCCAGACGTTTTTTTTTTCTTTTCTTTTTCTTTTTTGGGGATAATTACTATCCACAGAACATGAAGTTGTGTGTGGGTGTGTGTGTGTGTGTGTGTGTGTGTGTCACTCGATAAACTTCACAGGTCCAAAAAACATGAAGCCGACAGAGAAGAGACCCCCGGTCAGAGCCTGAACACACACCCCCTTGTGGTCCATCCATACTCTCAACACACTGTACACATGTCGCAAAAAATACAAGGCCTCCTCGCACGCTTCTCTGTGTGTCTTTTATAACGGGACACACACACACACACAAACACACACTCGCACACATACAACTGAGGAGGGGCCTTCAGATCCTCTACATTATACAACACTCAGCTATTTGCTTCCATGGAAGCAACCATGTCTTGCTCTCTTAAATATATATATCTATATATATATATATATATACTGTGTGTGTATATATATCCATATATCTATCAGCTTATACGTATTATTTATATTTATATAGCATTATACATACATTCTTGTTTTTGTGAAAATCCCTTTTGTCGAGCGAACTGTGGGAATTCCAGCTGTAGCACCTCCTCCACATCCCAACGTTCCCAAAACGCCACTCCGTCACTATCCGACACCTAACACAGATAAACCGGGATCGGCAGGACACACACACACACACACACACACACAAATTCACGCACACACGCACGCACACACTCCTGCTCCACTCTCGTGTCCCGTCAAACCGCTGCAAAGCTGGGATGTGTGATCTGTTGACTGTAAACCGGTGCTGGAGAGACTCCAGAGGCTGTAGAAGATGTAAACCTGTGTGTCTGCTCCTGTTTTTCATGGCGATGTGGAGAAACACGGAGCGATGAGCGAGAAGGGATCCACCGAGGGGGGGGGTGGCAATGGCAGGAGTTCTCATACTTTCCAGGGAGAAAAATGGCGATGAGAGAAGATGTTTGGAGGCTTCCTGGGGGAGAATCTGGAGGATGGTGGTGAGTCTGTTTTGTTTTTTCTGCACCGTGTGATGACAGGTAATGCCGATCCAAAAATAAAAATGGAACCAGAATCTGGTGATGCAGAGAAAGTGTAAATCCAGAGGTCCAGTCTTGTGTTTGAGCTCAGGAGGAGGAGGAGGAGGAGGAGGACCTCCCGTCTTCCTCCCGGGTGGCGTCGGGGGTTCTCCGCGGGCGGGCGGGTCCTCCTGCGGCGCCCGGGCGCCTCCTCCCCCCCTGCTATGACACCTCGCTGCCGAACACCTCCAGCACCAGCGGGGTGAGCTGCATGCTGTGCTCCGGCTGGAAGGACAGCGAGCGGTACTGCTTGGAGTGCTCCTCGTTCAGGCTGCGCAGGTCGGCCAGCTTCTGGATCATCTTGGCGTAGAGCAGCCGCCCGCCCGGGTGGTTGACCCGGATGTAGGCCTGCAGCGCCTCCGACAGGCGGTCCTGGAGCTGCTCGATGCGGGCGTGGTCCTGGACGCCCGGGCGGTCTGCCGGGGAGGGGGAGGGGGGAGAGGGTGAGTGAGAACGCTCCGTTCTGTCAGAACATCGCAGCCAGCAGAGCCTCCTGCTTTTCTGCACATTAACACATTCACTGGCTTCACATGAATTATTCACTGGATCGCAAAGCTCTTTTTTTTTTTTTTTTATTAATAAATCAACTTTTCAGGTTGGAACATGAAGTTTCTGAGCTGAAATCAAAGATATTTTGAAGTTTTACTGCTTTTCTCACAGGCAGAGGTGGAAACAGCAGAACTCCAGCAGGAGTTTCAACTTTCGCTTCGACTCAAAGGAAGACTGGAAGACAAAACCTCAGTGTTCTCCTCACCGCATTCTTCACACCGTCTCACATGAACCTCTGAGGACGGTTCAGGTGAGGAGTTTGAAGAGTGGTTCAAGGATCAATAACACTCAAATGCTAAAAGTTCCTGCTTCAGAAAGTTTTAATGAATCATTTCTTCTTGGACACAATAAGGCGGGAAGTCCCAGACGGTTTTATGACAGCAGTTCACTTCAGTGACACATTTTATGCTGCAGATTAAAACCTGTAGGAACCATCAGGACCCAATAGCGGAGCAGGTGGGAGGGGGGGCGGAGGGGGCGGAGGGGGCGGCTTCCCCGGGCCCCACTGCTGCGTGGGGGCCCATCATGAAGGGAGGGGAAAAAAAAGTGTGCTGAAGAAAATGGTAAGGAAGGAAAGCTGGACTCTATAACAGTCGCGTTTTAAGGATGAAGTTGTTTAAAAAATAAAAATGAAAAAAACGCTCTGCCCATGTTGTCTGTTGTTTAGTTTTCCCGGAGCTGCAGCCTGTAATCCTCTCGTTTCACGTGTCGCTTGCCGAGTTCACTGCGGTCAAGCCAGCCGGCGCTCTGACAAACAGTCAAGTGAGCCGACACATTATATTAGCGGTGCGCACATATTTTACGCATTACGGTAAAAGCGAAACCGAGAGGATTGCAAAACAAACATTGATCACAGCCTTATTCATAATTAATAGAAGACGCATGAATAATGTTGACAAAAAACTAAACTGAACAACAAAGTAAATTAAGGAAAGCTTGTGATAATGCTGCTTTTCAGTCCAGTCAATAGGTTAAATGAACTGGGAGATACTGAGCTCAAATACTGCATTTCTTTTACAAATATTAATATATATATATATATATATATATATATATATATATATATATATATATATATATATATATATAATTTTTTTTTTTTTTGTGCAATATTTAAAGCGAAAACAAAGAGGTGTGTCTAAAAGAGACACTATAGTAATGTGATTCACAAGTGATTTGGAGTCAATAGGTCAAATAACCTGGGAGCTATTGAGAAAAAAATCAATTTTTTTATAAAAATATTAATACAAATTGTTGAAAATGTTAAAAGCTAAAAGAAAGAGGTGTGTCTGAACCAGACAGTGTAGTACATTACGTACATTGCACATTACATTATCTGCGGCATTTTTTTTTCTTTTTTTCTTTTTTAATGTTTTAATGGGGATGTTTAGGCCACAAGGGCCCATAGAGAATTGCTTCGCCCCCCCTGGGCTGGGACCCCTGCTCCGCCCCTGTCAGGACCACTTCAGGCATCTGCACTGACGCCTAGCATCTGAGCTGTAGAGTTCCAGGACCCGGGCGGTCTCCTCATTCCTCGCCTCCTCGGCGACCTTGCTGCTATCGCTCCAGCTCACCCTGCAGACAGCACCCTCCACTCACTCCTACGAACACCATTTTTAAAACTTGATGTGACCCGTGGATTTCTGAACAACCTGCTTGAGTTTTCATTGCTGTTGTCTTTCAACAGATTCTCAGCAGAAAGCTGTGAGAGCCGAGTCCTTGACGTGACTTGAGAACGAGGGAACAAGGTCTCCCGCTTCACTCGCTGCACTTGCTGAAGAGATAACGCTCTACAAAACCCAAGGTCCAACCGGAGACGTCCGAGATGTTTTCCCTCCTGTCTTTACGTGTCCTTGCTGCTGACGACTCACTCGCTGGTTTTCGGGACTGTTTACTGTTCAGACTCACTGATCCATCGAGCTGGAAGCTCAGTCCCACCAGTCCCACCACACACACACACACACACACACACACACACACACACACACACACACACACACACACACACACACACACTCGCCGTACCTGGGGACAGCAGGCAGATGGCCATGAGCAGCACGTGTTCCTCCTCGTGCAGGTTGAGTTTCTTCAGTCCCACTTGAAACTTCACCAGCGGCTCCAGCAGCTCCAGAGTGTGACCGGCTGCGGAGACACACACACACACACACACACACACCAGGAGTAAGTGGCACGCTAACGCACGCACAACCCCACACCCTAACATCTGCACACACCAACACCCTCACACACCCACATCTTCATGCGCCCGGTGCTCTGTTCACTTGTGTATCTATACCTCTCGTTCCAGCCTGAATGAGTGAATAACGCAGAGTGTGTGTGTGTGTGTGTGTGTGTGGCTGCTTTACTGCATCCATGAAAATACCTGGAATCAAAACCTTGCAGTAATGTGAAAGCGCCCATAGAAAAGCAAGCTTGTGTGTGGATTATAAAAAACTGGAGAGAAAAACACAACAGCTGTGTCATCAGCTCCAACAATAAACTCTGTCCTTGTTTGTGTGCGTGTATCTGTGTGTGTGTGTGTGTGTGTGTGTGTGTGTGTGTGTGTGTGTGTGTGTAAGGTCTCCTATTCATGCAGAGCTCATGTTGGCTTTCATTAAAACATCCTGAGTGCGAGAGAAAAGACGCCAGCGTTCAAGGTGTGATCGATAAAGGAGGTGTGTGTGTGTGTGTGTGTGTGTGTGTGTGTGTGTGTGTGTGTGTGAGCGAGCGTGCGTGCGTGTGTGTGGTGGGCCGACCTTTGGTGACGTCGTTGATGCAGTACTTGAAGTCGGGCCCTCCGCAGCTCCAGGACATGTCCTCCAGGCTGAAGGACTGGTTGGAGCGCAGCATGATGATCTCGATGGCGCTGGACTTCAGCAGAGCGATCTGGTCCTCGGCGGTCAGGTCTCTGCAGGACACACACACACACACACACACACACATTGCCGTCAGACGAGAGACAGCGCTGTCTGTCAAACAAAAGCCGGGTGTGGTCTCAGCCGCAGCGTTCCCTCGAACAATCCTGAACAGACTGTTAGATGAACCGCCGCTTTAAAGATACCTGAAGGTTTTAACCTCAAAATAATACAGATTACATAAAGGAAACACTTCATTAACTGGAAATTTTATTTAAAACGAGAACACACACACAGTGCTTCAACAAGAAGACTTAACTTGAGACTTTTTGTTGTAAATTTCAGGTGTGTAATTTTGGACTACAAGATAAAAAAAAAAATCGATCAAAAGTACAGCGTAATCAGTGTTTTCTTTCATAATTCACAGTCTGGAAAGAAATCCAAAATAATGTCAGTACAAATTTCACCTTCATCATGTGTTTTACGTAAAGAAAAACTCTTGACATGTGAATGTTTGACTTTAACGTCACCTGAGGCTCGTTTACATGACGGCCTGCGAACGGTCAGTCTCAAAACCTTTCCGTGTAAATGCAAAACTTTTCTGAAATCAAAACGGTGAGTTTTCACTTGTAAGGAGGTCTGAACCATCTGGATGCTGCAGACCTCCAGGCATTCAAACTACAGCTGCTTTGAGCTTATATGAGCTTCTAAAGGCTGATGACTGGAGTAAAGAATCAGCTGTCCTCAGATATGACAGAGGAGGTCGTCGCCGCCATCAGCGCTTCAGACAGGCTGAAAGGTTCGTCTCTGGGAAAAGGAAAAGACTGAAAAAGACTTGAAAAAAATCTACTGACGACATTAAACAGCAACTAGAAGATAGAAGATGCAAACTCATCCTGATTGGAGTTTACTGACGAACAATGTAAAAAGAATCTGGAGCAAAATCCACAAAACTTCTAAGATGCTCGCAGCAGATGCCTGAGCGAGAGAGAGAACTCCACTCATACTGACGTTACTGTAGCAACAGAACACACACGTGTCTTTCTACAGCACACAAAGTGAACACGCGGCATTTCAAAGAAGACACGGCCTTCGTGCTTCTGGGGAAAAAAGAAAAAAATTCTATAATTACAGTCGATAAGCTGAGCGACACGGTGGTGTAGCGGTTAGCACTTCCACCTCACGAGGGGCATGACAGAGGGAATCAGACCGCAGCAGGGGTCTGGTCCAAAGACGACGCAGTAAGACTGGCTGTGTTCCCACAGATTATGGATATTAGATTAGGAACCTAAAAACCTGAGGGCCTTTTGAATAAAAACTGAAAAGCAGGCTCTGTGAGTGTGTGTGTGTGTGTGTGTGTGTGTGTGTGTGTGTGTGTGTGTGTGTGTGTTTAGTGCTGATGCCAGTGGGATGAGCCTCCCTGCTTGTTTCTCGATGGTTTATTGGACTGAGTGAGCTGGGAGAGGCTGCTGGAGAACAGACAGGCCGGACATGTTAGTATCTTTATGACTGATGGGACTTTTTAAAAAATATATAAACAGCATTTATATAATTAAAGTGGAAATTGTAATTACACAGGTGGAGATGTATTAAAAAAAGGGGCACAGCTGAAGAGGAGGACTGGAGCTTTGGTTTAGGAGAGACTAGAAGACAGGAACTGGGAGGAAACCACCAGAGAGACACTGAAGAGACGGAACGAGGCTCCGTCTCACTGAGAGGCTGGAAATCACCCAGAACAGAACGAGGAAGCAGTCCGTCTGAAGATTCAGCCACTGCTTCAGTGGAGGGATTACACTTACTGTCTCTGTTTAGAAATCAAACACAGGTGCAGATTGTTTTTACTCTTTTCTTGATAGTTTACTTTCTTTGCCATTTGTTCCAGAGATGTCTAGCAGTCCTGCATTTTCTCCACCACTTCTTCTGCATTCCGGAGAAGAAGCGTCATTTCTTCTGCTCTGGTTTAACAGATGTGGTTTTGTGCTACAGATGTGGTTTTGTGCTACACTGCCCCCTGCAGTCTGGGAGCACTGTATAAAAACCACTCCGTTCTCTCGTTCTCATTTCAGCTTATCTCTTTCCTGTGAAAACCAAAATCCAGCCTGGAGGCCACGTTTACACGACATTTCAAGATAAAAAGCAATGTTTAGCTGAAATATTTAATGGCATTTAAATGCTTTTATGAGCTAAATTCATATAATTTGCAGAAAATAGCACCATTATATCTCAGTGGGGAGTTTATTTTATGTTTCATTATGATAATAAAAGATAAAGATCAGCAACAATGGATGGAATCTGTTCCTGGTATAATAAAAGTCATTTTCCCTTGAAGTGAACACAGAGTGAAATAATGGGGATTATTATTTTGAACCAGTGAACCTAAACTCCTCACTGCACACAGCTGAAGCACTGGAGCAGCCCTGACCGAGTGGAGGTGACGGCAAGGCCCATGTACACAAACTGCCTTCGCTGCATGCGGGCGCACGTACGTGCATCACGACTCCGGGCGCACGGCAGCCGCGGCGCCGCCGCTCTTTGATTACGCGGCGTCTGTATGTGCATACATTTAGAGAGTCGAGTCTCGGCCCAGCGTGCATTCATGAAAAAAACAAAGAACCTGCAGCTTGTTCTGTGTTTTCTTGGAAAAGCTGGTTTGCTTTTCTGGTTCGATGCGGAGACGTTTTACTGCTTCCTGAATCATTACGGTGCAGATTTCTGCTCCATGACTGAAGGATTATTTCCTTTTTGGAACATGTACTCGTCTGGCCGAGCGCAGGGTGTGTACCTGAAGCCGGGGATCATCTTGGCGAAGCCGATGACCTTCTGGATGCTGTAGGACACCAGGTCGGCCAGGTGGGGCAGCATGGAGAGCTTGGTGTCCTCCTCGCTGGAGTCCGGGCTGCTGGCGCCGTCCTGGTACATCATCAGCAGGTTGCTGAAGTTCATCTTGGTGTCGACCGACTCTGCTCCACACACAAGACGAGGGAGACGAGGAACTCCAATTAAAAGATGAAAGAAGAAAGAAACCTTTTCTCTTCGCGTTTATTAACATCCACTCAAAGCAACTGTTGAGTTTCAGAAGTTCTAATGGGCAAAAACAGCAAAATGCAGCTTCTACTTCACGAGAAAAAAACTTTGTTCGGGAGAAAATATTCATAACTTGGAGGAACACACAGACCGCAGACGTTTCCAGGCCTTAAAAAGAAAACACATGGACTTGTAAATGTGTGCCAATCACCCGTATCCATGCCGGCCTCTTTACTGAAGATAAACACACAAACGTCCTGGAGCTGAACTCCAGATCCTCAGTTTATCAGGCGCATGTGCGAGTGTTTAGTTGTGTTTTGTTGTGTGTTGCGGTGCTGCCGGTGGATCCGGGGCAGAGCGGGACTCACCCGGTGAGTGGTTGAAGGAGTCGGAGGAGGCGTCGGACAGGGAGTGGAGGGAGGCGGCTCTGCTGGCGCTGCGGGTTACCGGGCCCTCGCGCACCGGGGGCTGCCAGACACGCCGGAGAAACACAAATATTAAGACCATCGCAGCGCCGAGAGCAAACAAACACCAGTCCGACACCAGCAGGCAGATTCACAGAGCAGCCAGTTACGGGAAAACACGCTGTTGTTTGGGGTTTTACTCGGAATTTAAAAGTAGAGAAGTGACCGAGCGCGTAACCACGGAAACGTCCAGGCGGGCCGGGAGCAACAATCCAGCGTGTGTGCGTGTGTGCGTGTGTGCGTGTGTGTGTGTGTGTGTGTGTGTGTGTGTGTGTGTGGTTCACTGTCAGGACTACCTGACCACCCCATCTGCTGCGGTTCACGCGCAGGTCAGTGCGACGCCCACGGCTCCGTATCTGGAGAGTTCAGGTATTTGGAGCGAGAGTCACACTTTGCGATCACACCCTGCAGCCGCTCTGCGTTCTCCACCTCCTCAGCGACACGGAGACGGAGAACACGACACCGCCTGGGGGCCGAGCGACGCCTCGCCGCCGACTTGTGTGGAGGAAAGCAAAAACACACGTGTGTGACGGGAGTTGAAGGGCGTGTGAGGCGAAACGCTCCGCAGAAACTCTGAAGACAACGTCGCTTTCATGTGCGGCCACTAGCTGGTGCTGTTGATTGTTTTTGAAAGAAACCCACAAACAAACAGGCGTCCAAAGGACTCCACAATATAGAGTGCAACAATGGCGACTGTGCGGAGAGACTTGAGTAAACACTTTTCTGTTTTCTGAGCCTCAGATTTTTTTTTCTGACTGCTGCTGCTGTTCTATTTCACCTGTTCTACTGAAGCACTGAATGATAATAGTGCGAGAACTGCTCGTAATCATGCGCCAGAGAAGCGTTTCTAAAGACGCAGATTGTTGCTTCAGCGTCTCGATGAAAACCTGAACCCATCATGTCTGCATCGGCATCCAAGACTGACACAAACTTTGCGTTCTAACACAAACACCTCAGTCTGACTCCCGTCTGTCTCTGTGCTGCGTGTTGTTGTGCTGCGTAAATAAATCTGACATCAAATCATTTTGTTTTTCGCTTTTTAAGCCACGATCTTCAGCAAACCCAACGCAAAAATGCAGCAAAGTTTAATTTTGTCCGATGGTTTCTGACCAGAGGAAACCAGAATGTAGATGCGGTCGCTCCCCTCTGAAGATGTTACACAACACACTGGCATCCTTTCACCTCACACACACACACACACACACACACGCACCCCACTGGTTTTATCCCTCTGTAGCACTGTGAGTGCAGAGGAAGGCGATTTCTGTGAACAGTCGGATAATGAAGCGAGGCGAACTCTTTTTATACCTGCTGTTTCAAACCAAACGTGCGGCTGAAAGAGAGAGGCGGGAATTCTGCAGCATCACGATGAAGATGAATTAAACGGACGACACAGCTATTGTTTGGTTTACAGTCTATTCTAATTCAGACTAAACTTTGCAGGAACCACTGACGGAAAAAAAAAAAGTTCTCACAGGGACAAAACCCTGAGCTCCAGGTATTTTCTTTAACCAGCCGCAATAAAAAGATTAAATCTATTCTGTGGTTCGATTCAGAGCAGATCTGCATCTTATCTTGTCTGAAGGGAAGTTCACAAACATGTTCAGCACTAGATCAGGGGTGTCAAACAAACTGTCGGGCAAGAGGCTCCAATCTGGTCCACAAACCAGCGAGCAAACTGTAAAAATTTCAGAGAAAAACCAGCAAGGATCTCATGAACGCGAACTCTGATCTCCGTCATGAATGGCCGACGGTAAAGTGGCGATGGAGGGAGAGCCGGGTCCAGAGCAGACTGACCCTGAAGCGGGAGAAGTCCGAGTAGGAGGCATCGTAGGTCTTGTGATGGGCTTCCACCAGGCAGGAGATCATGCGGGCCTGCTCCTCGTTCAGCCGGGGCCTCATCGCCTCCCGGGCCGCCTCTTCCTCCTTCCTCTTCAGGATCATCTCCTTCTTCCTCTGAACCTCCTCGTCCGTCAGGATAACTGCGAGAAAAGGACACGACAGGAGCACACATTAAAAAAAAACAAAACTCTGCAATGAAAGGATTCCAAGGAAAACGAAGAGGGAGATGTACTGTAGAATCCAGAATCTCCATCCCGTCTCCACAGGTTCTCACGCAGGAGGCTCCCCTCACTTCCGGGTGTCGGATGTTTAAGTGCCTCCTGCTTTATTCATGCTGCAGGGGCGGCGCCGCGCCGCAGAGTGGGTTCGACCGACTGCTTATAGTCTCCGCTTCAGGTTTTTGACGAGATGAGAGGGTCCGCGGGGAGCGCCGGGGGGCTGGCACGCCACTTCCACACGTCTCGGGGCATTACGTTGCTTTAAAGTCTTATATTCTCCGCAGTAATTATTCATCGCAGTTCGCATCGGATTTACATCTTTCTGTGAGAACTCAGACACAACGAGACGCGAGGGGCGGACGCTGGGAGAGTTATCTGTGGGAACGTTTTCAGGCGATGCCAGAGTCGTTTCATCAAAGCTTTAGAAACGATTGTTTCCATCTATACAGCCTGTTGACTCCCTCAGTCAAACTTCCATCTCGTTAATCTCTTCACTCCCCTTCATGCTCTCCTGAATCTCATTTCACTGTTTCTTTGTAAAAACGAAGCATCATTCACCTGTAATTTGACACCGGCATCGTTTTGGTAGCTGCTTGTGTAGAAGTTTGAACATACAGTTAAACTAGTATGAGAAATACTCACACTACTTACTAATGACTCTACTTTTAAGCTTTTCATTACAGTGACAGCTCGGGCTGGTTCCTGGACCGGTTTCTAATGAGGCTGCTTTATGTTCACGACACAGCCTTTCAAATGAATAATTATTGGGTTTTTGTTTCAGAAAAACTTTGTGTTTACTTGGCAACATTTTGAAAATGGTGTAGTTTTCATGAACACATCCGTCTGGACCAGAGGACCAAGCTGGACTCACATCACTGGAGCGTGTAAAACGTCCCTCCTCTCTAAAGACGGCCAGGTTTTAACAGTCACAGAGAACTGGAGCTGCCGATTCACCGAAAAGACGGAGCTGAGGATTCTAACCTCATTCAATCAGACGCCAAAGGGGTCATTTCCCATCTTGAACTGAATTTATTGCAATATTAAAAAATAACTTATATTTGAAACGTGTTTAAAGAGTATTTCATTTCTTTTGCTCCCTTCTCCCTAAGATTGCCATTTTAGAAAGTGTGGAAGCAGCAGCAGGAAGGACAAAGCACCATTTTTTGTTTCTGCCCTCACCGACGGTCGTTGTGTCATTCTGTAAAAATGCAGACGTGCACAAGTTGGAATATAGAAATGCACAAACAGTTCAAATCAATGTTAAATTTAGGATCTGCATCAATTAGTTTATTCCTTTAACAGAGAAAATTCCTCCTTCCATTTCATTTATAGCTGAAGCAACTAATACTTGGAGCATTTTCTGTTTTTTTTTTTTTTTCAATAGACTTTAACAACAGCAATGCTCAGTTTTCTTGTCATGTTGATTAATAGTATCATAAAATATATGAGAACATTTTGTTACCAATCAAGTTTAACTGTTATTGACAGTTTTTGAGGCATGAAACTCCCACAGCAGTAAAACGTGGACTGAAATCAGTTTTTATGTGACGTTATTAAACCTGAGTGTTGCAACATGGAGACCGTTACGTAAAACAGGAAGATCGATCCTGTTAGAACGTGAAGACGTTCCACATCGTGTCAAGAAAGGTTTTCACAATTCAACAAGAAACGAGCTCTGATCTTTATGTGTGGATTGAGAAACCGTATAAACATGCCCGGAAGATTAAATTGTTCTCACTGTAATCCCTGAGAGGGATCAAAAATGTCAGGATCTGTCAAAGTGCGAGTTGAAACGTACAATTTTAGTCTTTGGCAGAAAAGAAAAAGAAACAAAAAATCCCCTCACGGTAAGAAACTGGAAAACTCACAATGCAAACTGAAGAGCCCGAAGAAGCTTTAAAATATGAAAAACTCGAGAGAGAAAGTTTTAAAATCCTCCAGCGATTCTTGTCTTCTTACAACATTTCTTCACATTAGCAGGTGAAGTTAGAACGCCGAGTCAAAACTAAGTATCTGCAGAGGAAGGACTCCAGCAACTGGAGTGAAAATATCCAATTCCGGAAGAAATTATTAAATACATCATGAAAACATGAAAATTTTTAAGTGTCAAGGAGGAAAATTAAATTGAAAAATAAGCTGTAAATCCCCTCCACGCCACATTACACCAGACTGTGTGACAGTAAACCTGGAATGAGTAAATTCACTGGGCTGGTGTCGTCAGAGTTAATTAAAGTTGGGATGTAGGGATGACTACAAATTGATTTTTTTTAATGATAATTAATCACAGAATTAGGCTTTGGGCTTCTTTCAGTTTGAAAACTGTATTTTTAACATAGACATTGTATTAAGTTGGTCTAGATCAGGGGTGGGGAACCCTGGTCCTGGAGGGCCGCAAACCTGCATGTTTTCCATGTCTCCCTGCTTCAACACACCTGAATCGAATCAAGATTCATGGCCAAGTCCAGCAGAAAGCCAGATAACGAGCCTCATTGCAATCAGCCGTGTTGAAGCAGGGAGACATGGAAAACATGCAGGTTTGCGGCCCTCCAGGACCAGGGTTCCCCACCCCTGGTCTAGATGGAACTTTATTTTGAAAAGAAACCCAACAAGGTCAAAAAGGAAATTCTTTCTCTGGGTTCGATTCTCCATCGAGATGCTCCAGTAAGAAATCAGTGGCTGCAGGAAGAAACTTCAACCGTGACTTCAAATTCAACTTGTGAGCTGATCGTTTGGACTGATGAACGCTTTACGCTGAAAACTGCCTTCAAATGCAGTCGTATCATTTTCCGGAGCTTTCAGAGTTTGTGAAGCAGTGTTTGTCCTCTGCCGGGTCACCGCTGGAGCAGATCCCGACCCCTGAGCGCCTCGGTCCAGATCGCCCCGTCGACTCTGTGCAGCCAGACGGACAGACGTGCCTGCCAAAGAGGAGACAGGCTGCGACGGCTCGGCACCAGACCAGACACAACAGCCGCAAACACGGGTGACAAGTTGGACTCACTGCCAGCAAATTAAAAAAAGAAGAAGAAGAGACGCTCTCACTATTTATTCCTCCAGAAATCATCAAACACAGTTTGTCTGGGTTTGCAGGGACGACAGGAGGCACGGCAGGCCTCGTCTAATGCAGGATGAAGCTCCTCTCACAGCTGACAGAGTCACAAATGATCATATTCATGTATTCATATCAGCACGTCTTCTCGGCTGCGTTCCACATTTCCAGGTTCATTATTTATACGGATTCATTATTAACATTATTTCAACGTGAGCTTTTAGCAGCATCTGTGTGACTGCTGCTGTAATCTACATCTGTTCATGTGTTTATCATGTCAGCCGGCAAACACACGAAGTTTACACACTTTGTCATTTGAATGAAACGTAGATTGATCTGGTGACAGATACTTTTTAAGCAAGTTCTAACTCACCTGCTCCTAAAATGAAGATATGATGACCTGCCGTGAGCCCGAGGTTATAAATACACCAGATAAAGATGTAATTTGCAGCAACTGCTAATTTGAGAAACCAGTGACATGACGTGGAGGGCGGCGAATGAAACGCTGCCCGGACGGACGGCTTCTAACTGGGCACTGCCTGTTCTCCCGGAGCCTGTAAACAACTATATTTGAAGTGGATTTTCAGTGATTGCGGCCGCAGAGGGACGTTACATAACCACGTAATGTGGCGGTAAAGACAACACCAGCATTAACAGCTACTACGACAAGCTTCAAAAAAAAAAAAAGAAAAAGAAGAAGGAGAAGGAGAAGAAGGAGAAGCCAAGCGACTGAATGCCGCTGCTGACCAGGATTTACTTGGCCTTCATCTCTTTGAACCCGCTGTCATTAATTAGGCTTGGGCGGCGCTCCAGTGTCCGTCCGGTCCCGGGCCAGAGCCGCCTGCCCAGCACCACTCCTTGCGGTGAGCACATCCAAGCGCGCCGGCCATAACTCAGTCATGAATAGGCGCAGTTTGGTCAAAGTTTTTTGGCGCGAGCCGGTCAAAGCAGCTATTCTGGGGGCCGGCGCATGATTGAAGCCGCCCGGCGGCTCCCCGGGCCAAGCCGGAGCTCTGAATGGCGTCGTTAAAGCCGGAGTCCACAAACAACAACAAGAGACGGTCAAAGGGAGCATGGCGACCACCCCGCAGCGCTGGCCAGCGCCGCCGCCGGTGCTCAGGCAGCCACTGACTTTCTGTGGGGATGTGGTGCCTGGCGTGGCGAGGAGGGCGGCGGGGGGGCGGCGGGTCCAGAGACGCTGGCAGACCGGGGCGGCCGGAGAGCCCCCTGCGGCGGAGGCCAGAGGTTCGCAGCGGGTCGACTCGTTAGCCGGTCCCACAATCCTCCCCGCCGTCCGCCGGGGCCAGCGATGCCCGGGAGGTGAAACCAGGTCAGGCAGGCGTCGGGGCGGCTTATCAGTCATGGAGGCGGAGACGCCGGCAGGAAGGTGTGGGGTGTAAACATGGCGCTCGGCGTCGACTCAGCACACTCAGCGCCGGGCCTTTAACTCATGCGGGCTGTACGTTTCTTCATAACCACGTCTGCACCTGTTTCTTATCTGGAGCGGCTCATCGGCGCCCCGGAGCCTTTAAAAGCTGCTGCTGCGTTCCTGCTAATGCAAGGCGTGCTGCACTGTACCGCTTTAATGGAAAACGCTGACAGTTTATTTATAGGTGTGATTTTTTTTTTTGTTTCCCGAACATGAAAACACTCAGCAGGCAAGATCTGTTTGACGATGCTGAAATGGAAAGAGATAAAATAACCTGAACTATGAGCCCAATGCGACGCAGCAGGTTCGCTTGGTGGCTGGAAAGCTACACTGTTTTCGGTGTTTCTGCCATTTCCGTGTAAATCGACATCGTCTTCAAAACTCTGCCATGTTTTCTCTGATATGACGACGCAAAAACGACAAGTTTTCAATTGAAACTTTGCAATGTAAAGGGGCACGAATTTAGCAATTGTTACAACATAAGATGTCTGAAAAGACTATACTAGTTTAGTTCTCTGCTTTATTCATTTGTTTATTAGTGTTTTGGTCGCCACTTCTTCCTCCCTCAGGTACTCACACTCTTCTTTTTCTAAGTGAGCAAAAGCTTTCAGATTTTGTACAAAAACAATATTTCACCTGCCGTAAAGAACTGCTTAACAAACTAACCTTTCCTGTGACAGTTAACCTGACTAAAATCTGTTATTTATTCAAGCATTTTTGTTTTAGTCGATATTTATTATTTTCGCTTATATTTCATGAAAAGGCCGTATTTACCAGGATCAAATCCAAACACCTGCTTAAAACTTTGATTTGATTATATGATGTTACAGTGAATGATAATCTTTATTTATTTTTTTTTTTTTTTTGAACAACGCACCAGAGCAGTCAGTGGTCACAGTACAGCGTCTGGAGACACCAGTGACTCCAGTGGTGAAAGAAAGGCTCCAAAACTTCAGCCGTTGTAATGTACATCTATTCTCAACACTGCCCCCTGTGGTCACCGCTGGGACTGCTGGAACCGCCTGTATGAACACACAGCCGCTGCCATCAGTGTGTTTGTGTACATTAACGTGAACTTCATCAGATCAAGGAGTCGGAATATTCTGGGAACAAACCTTTGAACAGGAGGACAAGCCGAGCGCCTCCACCTGAAGTGAAGGAATGGTTTTACTCAGTCAAACAGACGGAGAGAAAAAAAAAAACCCCTGCATCTGCTTCACGTTTACGCTGCGAACACGGAGCATTCCTGAGAGCACCTGAGCTCATTCTGTCTGCTCACTTCTTGGCGAACTCCTCACAGCCCTGCAGCAGACGGCGCGCCCGTGAGTCTCTTCACACACAACAGCAACCGCGTGGAGATCAGGCCGGCAGCAGCGGGTCGACCAGCGTAAAGGCCTCAGTATACTTCCCCGTCGCCGCTACGTCGTTCCTACGACGTAGACGTCGTAGCCCTACGACGGGCTAACGTCGGGCTACGTCGGGCTTGACGTGCGCCTCCCGAAAATTGTGACTTTGCGTCGTTTCGACGCGTGGTGACGTGAACGTCGAGGGCTGTGATTGGTCCGCTTTCCGCGTTGTTTATAGAATAAAGTAGAACTCACCCGAAATGCTTTCTGATCCGAACAGTGCTTCGGGAGAAATTGAGATCCAAAATTGAGCGGCCGCACAATCCCTATACTGTGTTAGCACTGTTAGCAGAACGGGGCTATGTGTATAGCCGCTCCGAAAACGGCTTTAAATCGTCCAAAAGCTCATTAGTTTCACCAATATTTCATCACGGTCTGCTCAGCCTCTCCTCCACCACAGCCCGGTGTCACCAGATATGTCATATATGCAGATATATGTTCGGTAAATGCACGCGTGTCTAGATACGTACGTCTAGAAATCTATGTCTATAGATCTATGTCTAGGTAAAGCCGGAGCTACGGAAGCCGCATTGTTGTTGTGACTGCTAGCGGCTTGGCAGAGGAGGGCGTTCCCTTGACGCAGGAGCAAGATATGTTCAGTAGCGGCGTAGGGTTGTCGGCGTAGGAACGCCGTGGCGGCGACGGGGGAGTATACTGAGGCCTTAACGCAGCGAGACGTGCTTCGCTCTGGAACTCAAGACTTCTTCTTCGATAAGGTGAGCATTTACTGCGGCATCACCTGGATCCCAGGAGGAGACACATTTTATCAACAATAGAAAACCTACTGAGACGACCGAGAGAGAGAGACAGTTTAAAGAGTCTGAAGTTTATACAGCAAACTGTTCTCTGTCTCCAAACAGGTTTTATTAGCGAGAAACGGCGCCCACTGCTGGTCCCTCTTCAAAACTTCACCATTTTCAGTGTTTCTGCCACAAACGTGATTTTCAAAATGTTTCCATCTAAACGCAAATCATAAAAACGGTGCTTTCTCTGACTTGAAAGGCCGTGTAAATGGGGATTTAGCCGAATACTAACAGACTAAAGACTGTCAAAATGAGATTAACTGATTACAAAACCCCCAATCACTGAACTGTTTCTTTTAAACTGTGTGAGACGTCTGGCAAGTGTGGTCAGCAAAGTGTAAAGGTGATCAGAGGGACACAACACAAAGCGGCGGCGGGGAGAAAGAGGAATCCGAGTGAAGGAGGGCGGCTTGGCTCCGGGCAGGACACCGAGGGCGGGAATTCAATCATCTGGAGGCCGAAACGTTTCAGGAGCTCTCCCGCCATTCTAATCCTGTTACAAATAACACCCGCTCAAGCATAGCCACACACACCAACTGTGGCCGCATGAACACACACACGGGGAGGTCTCTTCCTGGCAGCGCTCTCACCTCTGTCAAATGAGGACAGCGCAGCGCAGGGGTGTTTACTACGGAGCGGGCTGGCGCCGCCCGCACAGGGCACACAAACAAACGCACACAGTTCCGAAGTGAATGGCGGTCAGTATAAAGAGAGGGCACAGCCACAGAAACCCACAGCAACAGATAGCCGCCGCATTGTGGCACTGAGAAAGACTTGTCCGTAAACATCTCGAGTTTTACAAAAAAAAATGGAGAGTCGGAGCGGATAAACAGCAGCTCCCTGAAACCGGAGCCCAGAACTCCAGAGTCAACAGATCCACGACGAACGGCCCGTTATTCCTGGTAGGAGCAACACTGAGGGGTCTCTCCAGATCCACGCCAGGGCGGAAGAAAAGAAACATAGCTTGGATATGAACATGAGAACCACACACACACACACACACACACACACACACACACACGCCAGCAGTCATGTGAGCGACAGGTCACAGGACAAACTAGTACAAACGTTCCCTCTCCTTTACGAGCTCCACATGCTGGGACTCAAACACACACCCATCGGCCATAACATTAGGACCGCCTGACCGGAATCGAGCAGGTTCCTGCTTCAGAACCGGCTCTGCTGGATCGCGCCACATGAGGAGACTCTACTCCACACACACATCAAGGTTTATCATTAAAGCCCCCCGGAAGGGACACTCTGGTCCCACTGTCTAACGATCACAACTGAGTCAATACTCCATGTTTCAGTTTTCAAAAGTCTGAGGACAAAATGTTGGCTATGCTGCTTGATGTCGGCGTCACGATGAACTCGGTTATAATGTGATGACTGGTCAGTGCACACGCTGAACTATGTGTCTTTGTCGTGACCTTTTTATTTTTAGGGCAGTGGGGCTGAGTGGCTACAGTGCAAAGCCATCAATCAAAACAAGAGGACATAAATAACAGGCACAGAGACGCACGCCTGGAAACAGAAAAAGACGTACGACGGCGCCTCGAACTCACACAGTGACCTCCTCTTTCTCCGGTTCTCACTTCACTGCAGGCAGCGTACGTATGCAATCCCAGCACGGCCATGCCGGTATGTGTCTGTGAAGGATGCTCTTGCTTTTACTTCTGCTGCCTTTCTGAGCCGAGCTCAATGCCCACGTTTAGCTGATTAGTCACATGTGCAAAAGAGCAAAGAAGAATGTGTGGTTATTTTGAAGCCGCATGCTGGAGCTTGTGCAAGATTTAATCAAAGTAACCTGCAGATCTGTGGTGCAAAACCAACATCTGACTGTGTGTGTGTGTGTGTGTGTGTGTGTGTGTGTGTGTGAAACTGTAGTCTGTGCTGCACGTATGTTTCCTGAAGGTAGACGAGGCGCTGCTACCTGCTTTATCTTTCTCTCCTCTGATCAGGCAAATCTTTAAATGAGGCTTCAAGTGGCGTAATTCAATTTGTCTGAGTTCAACATAAACAATAAATCCTGTTCCAACGCTGGAAAACGTGCGGCAGGACAAGACATCCCCATGAACTGTGAAATCACTGAAACAGGAAGCAATAGTCTGCTCTGAATAATCTGCACAAGATCAAGACCAAATGAAATGAAGAATTCCTCCTCTCTGCATTCGTCACAGATTAGCTTAGCATTAGCTTGTTCTCGGGTCACGCACGTCTCTGGAGCGCCCACAGAGCAGTGCACGGCGACTTTAGTTCTGTTTACATCATGAAGAAAAACAGACATGATGCCTTCAAAAAGAAAATGAAAAGAGAGAAAAAGAGAAGTCTGATTGTGGCTCGAGCTAAATTGAGATCGTCCGAAAGCCCAGCATGAGTCAGGGAACACGCCGTTCCCGCTGCTCATAACATCGGGGGTGATTTTCTGATTGAATTTCATCCGTGACACGACGAGGCGCCCTCTGTGATCACAAAGTGAGCTCAACCCCAGACTTCCCAAAAAAACCGAGAGGAGCTGAGCGGGGGAGCGGGGCATCATGTCCAAACACAAATCATTAAAAAAATACAGCCAGCTTCCTGAGCACACCGCCATGCCTCCTCCCAGTGGCACAATTCAAATGTCATAATTCGGTTCAGGTGTGGGAGTTTGCATGTTCTCCATGTGCAGGTTTTCTCCTCGGAGCCACTAAAAATGCTACTTTTTAAAAAAGCTCTCAAAGTGGAACTTTTGGAAAATGCTTGGACTGCGCTCTCTGTGGAAATGGGGAAGACGCCAGTTTTCCGAAAGGCTGCTATTCATCTTAGTCAGGAAGTGCTGCTGGGCGGCGCCATTATGTGTTGCAACTTCCGGTTTGCCGCTCTGCGCTGTGCTGACAGCGAGTTCGCCTGCTATGTTGCTCACGTTTATTAAGTCTAAAAGTGACCAGCCTCATCTGCTCCGCCCATGGACGCCACAACAACTTTAAGAAGATGAAGCTTTCGCTTTCTCAAAACTGTTTAGAGCACGGGAAGCCTGCGGGCCAGCGTTCAGCCGAGGCGAGTGCTTCAGAGACACACAGGCAAGTGGTTTTTGTACTATCTACTACTAGACGTTGGACAACATCATTCATAATCACAGTGAAATAAGCAATAATCAATTGATCGTATCATGTTTTTAGATATTCTTGTTGTACGAATTAATAAAATCAGCAACCTAACAGGCTTCAGACATGTTCTGTACACTGCGTGGTGCAGGGCAGTGCTGCTACAGCTTCTCTGGCAATTCCTGCTTCCTCAACAAACCTAACTGTCTTCTGGGAGGTAAAACAAACATATATGTCTCTGTTGTGTTTAAAACTCAGGGTTTTAGGTTAACAGAAGCTTGCACCACACAGGCTAACATGCTAAGCTATCGAACAGCTACAGTGCACGGCAGAGGACTTCATTCATAAATAAAAACCTTACCTCGTTCTGAATTTTGCAAATTAGTCATTTTCAGAAAATACAGCAGTTACAGGCTCAACTTGTAGCTTTAGCATAGCTCCCATAGTGATTTAACCGTTCTAAAAATAATGTCAATCACAAATATTTTTTCATAACCGTTAGACAAACTGTCATTATCACTTTACAAACAACCATGCACTACATTACAAAATTCTTACACACATTTTTTACACCATTCACACATATCCCACCATATGCACATTCCACCACCAGACAAGACAGATAATGTAAATTGTTAACTGGTGGCCTGAATGATTTAGTTTTCTCAAAGTATAAAATGTAAAATGACTTATGACACATTGTTTGTCCTCAGATGCATCAACCAGTGATGAGGCCGGAAGTCCTGCTCCGCCTCTCGATGTGGACCTACCAGCTGAACCTCCTGCCTCTGTCTGCCTCAGTCTGATCACGACTCTGCTGAAAGCCCCGTCCTGGATCAGCCCCTCCAGGGTCATAAAGCCACACAGAGTTCAGGGCCATCAGTGCTGCTCCTACGCTCCGGCCGTCTCAGCCTCCTGTACACTGGTCTCCCGCTGGAGTCTTTTAATTTTTGGCTGATCAGCTTGATGTCTGAGATCAGGTCCTGATGACCCTCATGAAGCTCCGGCTGAACCTGCTGCAGGAAGCCCTGCTGAGAGGTTCAGTGTGTTCCAGTCTGGAGTCAGCAGGACCGTCACTACATGGCTGGACATCATGGAGGAGATCAGATCTCACGTCCCGTGGCTGCCCAGAGAGGCCATTCTTGCTACGATGCCTCAGTGTTTTAAAGAGCATCACCCGACGACAACCTGTGTGACTGACTGTTCTGAGACCCCCTACAGAAACCACACAACCTGGACTCTAGGAGGGACTCCTACAGTCATTGTTATGGTCAAAATAACCAGATGTAACCAGAAATCACCAGATGAATGTTTTTTGAAGTATTGCATTTTAAAATTGACAGGTACATTAGATCATTTATAGGACCAAAATATTTCACTTTAGTTTCTCAACATGAGTTTGATTTCAACATACAGCGTCTGGTGGAGCTCAAGAACGACTCCAATTGTTTGTTTACAGCTCCTATAACTTCTGAGTCTAGTACTTTTAACAATTCTATGCCTGGTGGAACTTCAAGGGAACTTCAAGGGTCTACTTTTAAGTGCTACTTTTTATAAAAAGTTCTGGAATCACTGCCTTTAATACTGCAATCAAAATGCTGTCTAATGTGTTGTAAATTACCTTTTATATCTGAAATGTGCCACCTAGTGGACTTCAAAGGAGTAAAACATTTTCTGACAGAGCATTTTGTGATGTTTTGTCTGACTGTCTCACTAATCTAGTTACCACAGTGCCAGGTCAGGATAGCAGAGGAAAATGTCAGTCAAAAAAATCAACAGGACACATATCTGAATCATTTGTTTCATTAAATTCCAGAAGAAAGGAACAACATCGACAAAAAGATCACGTGAAGCATTCACATTTCATTAGCAGATTACACATCCAAGTGCTTCATATCTGTAATGAGGGCGGACAACAATAAAAGTACAGAAGTAAAACTAAAGTTAACTGATTCAGTTACTTATAAAGCAAAAGTATCCACTTTTAAAAGTAGTTTATGAGTAAGAGGTAAATGTTATTTTACAAAGTCTGAAATGACAGGACTAAATCCAGGACTAAATGAAGACTAGACAGGTCTAAATTGGGACTTAACTAAATCGATGTAAGCAGACTTGGATGGGTCTCTCAATCATCACATGACAATTCTGGCTAGAGGTGGTCATAACAAAGTAACTTTACTTTTACCGTACTTTTTTTTAGCGTGATTTTACTCCAGTAGATTTTCAAGACCGTCCCAACCCCGCGATACAAGAGCATCATGGTCTCTCTGTCACTGTCAGCTGTCACCAGCATCCGTGCTAAATGTGAAGAGGTCCTGGCCTGACTTGGGCGAACACTGGCTTCAAAAACGAAAGCCCTTTGCTGATTAAAAAAATAAAACAGCAGACTTTCCCACTGTGAAGATATTTGGAAGCTTCTGTGCTCTTGCAGTTCCTCATGGCTGAACCGTCCACACACCCAGCGATAGCACAAAATGTTCTCGTTTGTTTACACCGCAGTTGTCGCTAACCGGAAGTGCAAACACAAGCGGAAGTCCCGCCCCCAGAGAAATGGGCGGGCCTGATAAGGTGAATTGCGCACACACACTACGGCGGTGTTACGATGCACGATGAGATGGACAATAACGACGGGGGCTTCTGGAGCGAATTCTCCTGGACTTGGTAGCTTTAGAAATGCGAGTCACCTGTAATATCTCACCTTCGTCACCTGTCCATACGAATGTCCACGTTCTCGCTGTTGTTCACGTTTAGAGTGTAACCCTAACCCTCCGAGCACGTGTGTCCTCCAACTATGTTTTCAGCGTTTCTGACGTTCCCATGTAAACACAAAACTTTTCTGAAACTTGAGCACATCAACGAAGCATTTTCACCTGAAATGTTGTGGAAACGACTCCAGGAGGTGAGATACAGCACAGCGGGCAAACATTTCACCATTTTCAGGAAATAAATGAAACTGAATCTGCGTTTCTGAACGTTCCAGACTGTCAACGTCGAGTTTAGAGATTGACTGTAAACGCAGCGAGGGCGGCTGTCATCACAGAGTCAAGCTTCCAGGCCGTGCGGCGTGAAGCCGGGCTGCAGCGGCGGGCGGCGGGAACACGGGGCGGCTCGCTCATGAATCTGACCAACAAAGAGGGCATTTTACCCGATAAGAGTCTCTCTCTGGCGCTGCCTCTCTGTTTCCCCCTGCTCCTTCCTCCTTCAGACAGACACTTCAGTGTAATGTGGCTATTTGTGGTGGAAGCTCTGGCTTTCGGCCCTCTGAACCCTGCCCCGCATCGTCCGCTTCACACAAACTAACAAACACGCTCAGTCCGGAGGTGAGCGAAGCGCCGCCTCCGCGATTGTGCGTCTCTTTGAAGGAAAAGGAGCCATTGTGAAGCCAGATCTTATCCCACGGCCCCTTCATGTCTTCCCCTGCTTGTTTCCTTCCTCGATTCCTTCCTTTGCTTTCACTCTCGTCCTCCTGCTGTCACCCGCTGCTTGTCATGGTTATGCTGATGCTCTGCAGACGCAGAAAGCGAAAACTGTCGGGCTTTCATATTCAAATGAGCGGTCCGCGGGACCAACACTGGATAATGTGATGGTGATTGTAAACACGCGGGACTCCGCGGTATATAATAGTCATCGTGGGACGGCGGCGACAAGGTGTCGCACCGCGTTAACAACGGTTGAGAAGGCGTCTTTTTTCACGGCGACTTCTACTTGTATAACACCCGACCTGCCACTGTATGCATAACCAGGAGGGCGAGGAGGCCGTCGCCGCCAAACGCCTCGAAAACACGCAACGCGGCGTCCCTTGGCGGCAGTTAAAATTAGCCACTACGCTCTCGTTTACTCCAGAGAAATTTCCCCCATGCTTGGTTCAACGTGTTGAACAAAAAGAAGGATTAAAATCACAATTATCCGCCGCCGCGGTGTGATCCCGGCTAAAGTTTGCCATATGCCACCCCGTCCTCATGCATATTCACCGCTGCCTCCCTCGCTGCAAATCAGGTCACTTTACAACAAACCATCGACTCCGCTGGCCGCGGCTCCCTCTGAATGTCCTTAAATATTAGATTACATCCTATTTACTGCGGCCACAAGCCAGCCTATTCAGCCAAAGCACTCCAACAGGAGTTGCAAAGGATTTCTTTTATGTGGTTTTTATTGAGATGATTTCATTTCACCGGCTTAGATTGCAGCTGAAATGAAGGACTCGTCGTCCACCTGATCTTCAGGACACACTCTCCACACACTCTCTGTCAGTCCCAGGAAGCATCTGCTGTGCAGCAGTGGCTGTAGTTAAAAAAAAAAAAAAAATCAATTGATATGGCATCGGAGGCTGGTCTGCAGCGTCTGAATGAAGATTACATCAAAGGAACACCAGGCAGAGTGAAAGAAGATGTTCCATCTTGAAATAATATCAATCTGAGCACTTCTGGTCTGTGCAGGAAGGCTCGCCTCTGCTCTTCAGACACTCAGAACCGATCAAAATGAGAGCTGAGGGCCCCAGTGCAATAAGTACGGTGGCTCGGTGGGGTCACCTCAGCGGAGGCAGCAGCGCGGGCTTTGAGGCTGTGGCTCTCGTGTTTGTGGAGCAGATTGTGTGTTTGTTCTGTGGCTTCTTGTGTCTGTATCGCAGGCTCTTCTATTTATTCTGTGGCTCTCGTATTTACGGAGCTAGATTCTCCTTTTGTTTTGGAAGTTTCTTTGCTTCTATTTTGGGGGTTTTTTTTCCCAACCTGCGACTCTGTAGCTACGCCGTGGTTTTCTGATCTGCTTTCATGAAACAGTAAAGAAAATCTGGAATCTGGATTGCAGCTTCTCTTGTTTGCTTCTGTATTTAAACATTATGGAGTCCAAAAGGAGGAAGGGAAGGAAGG
>NC_043764.1:2762805-2887805 GCF_902148845.1 Salarias fasciatus | reverse complement strand
GTGTTTCACAGATGGAGTCCTTTGAAAAGTCCCGTCAAGCCAGCGTCTCCAGTCCCACACTGGAACCACGAGGCGGAGCTCGGAGGTGAGGCTGCTGCTCATCACACCGACTCCCTTCAATAAGTGGAGCGAATGAGGAGAAGACGCCGTTTTGGAAAAGCAGATTTCATCGAGGGGAACTGTGACTCATTTGGAGTCAGATTCTGAAGAAAACTCTGTCAGATCCAGTCATAATCTGGGATCATTGATTGATCAGGCATATTAAAGCCACATCGGTCTGATCAGATCCCCGCTGGTCCAGCGGTCTGCCAGGAAGACTTCTGGACCAGAACCTCGGCTGCAGCTGGGCCACTTATCAGAGGAAAACGAACCCAGATCAGTGAAAAATCTGCGGCTTTCTGAGGCCAGAGCTGCTGCTAACCAACTCATCTAGTGGTTATATTTTATGGTTATTGGATTCACATTTTTATTTGGCCTTTATTTACTCAGATAAGTTACTAAGAACATATTTTTTAGAAGAAAAAAGTAAACACAAGAATAGCGTCCATCCAGTATTTGATTTAGAAAGAGCTGAAAATGAACACAATGAGATTAACGAATCCTTACAGAGCAACAACTGGACACATAGAGGTGTGACTCCCAGATCAGCACCCCAACCCTAACACAGACCGCCAAGTCTAACCCCCGACCCTGACCCTAACCCTGACCCCTCAGCCTAAGCCGAACCAGCGGACTGGTCTGGGAGTCTGGAGTCTTTTTGTGAATGGATTTGAGTGTGAATTTCTCCAAACGTTACTGAAGCTTTCTTTCTTTTCTGCAGTTTTTTGGAGCTTTCACCAGCCGCCTCCGGCTCACAGCAGGGGTTTCAAACAACAAGCGTCAAACACAGCGAAGGGAAAACTTCGAAAGGGAGACGACGGAAAGAACGTCCCAGAGACGCAGGAAGCCGGGGAGTTGATCAACTTGAGAAATAAAGAAGTGAGCAACAGACACAATGAAGAAAGATCCAGGAAGAGGAAGTGAGATGAACCAACTGAAAAGGAGGGGGAGGAGGAAGAGGAGGAGGAGGAAGAGGGGGAGGGGGAGGAGGAGGAGGAGGAAGAGGAGGGGGAGGGGGAGGAGGAAGAGGAGCAGGACTAAACGAGTCTCCTGCAGACGGTGGGTCGGAGGTCAGGTGAGGTTCATCCGTTTCTTCATTTCAGATTCAGATTCAGAAAAGGTCTTTTGTCTCCAGAAGACAACAATGATGCAGAAAAAAAGAAATGAAAGAAAAGTAACGTTAACAATAAAAATGGATCAATAAACATAACAAATCAGAATGAAGGGAAGAGGAAAATAGCAGCATCAATGATCCTGTCCATGTTTTTCTGGACTGATTTTATCTCCTTTTCACTGCTAATGCCGTTAATCGATGCGTTTACGTTCTTTTGATTGACTTCATCTGTCTTCTTATTGGCTGTAAAGCACTTTGAATTTCCTCAAATTTTTCGACACAAATAGATTTACAACAATTTGAAAACGATTTCTGTTTCCATGGCAACAGCAGAAAAAACTGAAAATGACGTGGTTCGCATGTCGGGCCGGGTACCGAGACCCGGGGCGAAGGTGACCGTGACTGAACCGGTTCCTTTAACGGTTCCTCAGAGCAGCGCTCGCCGTCCTTTCTGCACCACAGACCAGTTTTACGCAACACGATTATTCTGCAGGACGGTTTATAAAACAATTCGACAAGGACTCAGTGCTGCGTGAGAGAAAAACATCAGAAGAGAAGCAGCTTTCAAAATAAAACAGAAATTTAAATGTACACTTTCAAAATGAAAGTCTTTATTACAATGAGGACGATTTCTTCTAAAGATCACTTGATTGATCATTTTTAAAATATTGATGGGAATACAGTAAAAGTACCGGATCGATAAGAGATATCGATATGAGTACTGATGTTAACCATATCCGTCCCCACCCAGGAGTTTTTCAAAAGTTCCACTTCAGGAGCTGTTTTCTAAAAGTTGTACATTCAAGCACCGTGGAATAAACAGACTTAACACGAGGAAAGCTTTGTGTTCCTGCCTGAATATCCGGGTAAATCGGGGGAACAGGACACGAGTCTCTGCTGGTTGGTGGACTCAGCTGGTTCTGAACCGGAACACTCCGGAACACGTCTCTCTCTCCGGTCCGGACTCTGAACCAGCAGAGGACTGAGGACGATGAAAGACGGACGTTGACATCGGACAGCCACGTGTTCGACACGCCAAAGTGAAAACAGCAGGGAAACCGTCCCGACGCCTCCTTCACCTTCGTTTCTGTGGTGGCGACACATGACCCCCCCTCCGGGGCGCGTGGCTCCGTTCTGCTGCTGGAACTCGACTCTTTCCCGGGTCTGAGGAGTCTGGAACTGCTGTTTCTCCAACAACTAACTCAAAAGATTTACGGTGAGAACAAACCTTTCCGGAGGGATTCAGAGGGAACCAAGTCCAAACCCAACACACCCAGAGCCAGAACCCAGAGAACGCTCCGCATTCCTCAAACTCTCTAAACAGGAACCTCCACCGTCCGTCAGGTAATCCAGGTGAAGACATTCCAGTCCGGTCGGAGCGGCGGTCTCCAACACGCCTGCTCCCGTAAACCTCCAGTCGTCTTTCAAAGAGCTGAAACCCCCAGGGGCCGTTCACCGCCGCCGCCGCCGCCCCGTCACACAACCGTGTTCACACACACATTCCGGAGGCTCCTCCATCAGGCGTCTGCTCTGAACTCTAATAATATGAAGGAATTTATGAATGAGCCTCAAACTGAATGTGGGTCAACATGAGGTCTGCTGCTCTGGACCGGAGCGCCGCCGCTGCCGGCAGCAGGACGCTCCAGGGTGTGTTCCGGGACACCTGGAGGCCGATGAAGAGGATCTGGAGGAAACGGCAGGACGCTCAACCAGTCTGAACGGAAAATAAAAACTGTTTCATTTCAAGTGAAGGAACCCAAAATCTCCATGTCTGGACCGGAACGGAAAAACATCCAAACCGGCCGAAACAGGGTCAGGTCGGTGCGCCGGAGGGTCCTCCTCGGGTCTGGTTCTGCAGCTCTTCCTCTCCTCTCCTCTGCTGGTGTTGAACTGTTGACTTTCTCCATTAAATCGAGAGTTTCCTGAGAAGCCGCCGCGCCGCAGCAGGACTCCGCCGCCCCGCCTCGTCTGCTTCGTCTCATTCGTCCATGTCGTAGCCGAGACAAGCTCAGCAGCCTCACATTTTATGGTTTGTTTGTTTTTGTTTCTTTTCATGCCCAGAGCCAGGATGTCAAACATAAGGCCCGTGGGCCAAAACCGGCTCCAGTCTGGCAAAACCACCAAAGAAAGTGGTAAAAATTTCAAATAAAATAATGATTTAAAAAAAAAAAAAGTAAACAAAAAATTTCTTCAGAGTAGTGGAAACAACCCAACCCAACACTGAGAGACCAGTGACGCTGCTATGAATGCTAGCTAGCTAGCATTAGCCTCGGAGCAGACTGGTGTCATGTTCTTCTCTGCACTGACTCCACCAGAGTTGATTTCATGGAACGGATCGCCGGTTCTTCCAGAACGTGGTTCCAGCGGCGTCGTACCACCGCACGCCTCCGCGGTCGCCTCTTTCTCGCCGGGTACGAGTGAAGAGCGGGCATTGTGAGAGCGGCGTGGCGGCGACCCTACGGGCGGCTCCGCCGTTCAGCCGATCGGATCCAAACTCAGTCAAATCTCCAGAAACAGGCTGGAAGTTCAAGTTTCTGGAACAACAGCAACAAGGAAGAGCCGTTCTATAAACACTCTTAAAGTTTAACGGCCTTAAACACCCAGCAAACCGCCAGCAGCAGGGAAGCAAAACCTTTCTGCCTCCACGTCAGGGGTGTCAAACATAGGGCCTGTGGACCAAAACTGTTCTGCAAGACGCTCCAATCCGGACCGCCAAACCACAAAGAACGGAGCAAAAATTTCAGGAATAGATTTTTTTTTTTTTTTTTACAGAGTTGCAAACACAGCGGAACACTGAGACACTGAGACCTGACCTGAGGCGTCGGTGACGCTGCCGTGAGCGCGAGCTAACTAGCATTAGCCTCGAAGCCATGCTGTCAGGGGGAGTCTGTAAAAACACCCACAATGCATCAGCTGGAGCAGAGGTTTGTGGGACATTTCACAGCAAAAGGTTTCAGTAAAATGAGCTTCGTGTTGAGAGTTTTTCAGTCGTAACGACTCGGTAATTAACGGAGACATTTTCATCCTGTCTGCTCTGTGCCACAGCAGCAGCAGCAGCAACAACAACAACAACAACAACAACAACAACAACAACAACAGCAACAACAAAGGTGTGGTTGAGTCTCAATCATCGATCCTCAGGTTGAATTCCCTATCTGTCCACATGCCTAATTGTCATTGAGCAAGACGCTGAACCCTAAACTTTGGGTTCCTTCAGTGTCTGAAGCTCCGGATCCAGCGAGTGAAGGACGGCTACGACTGTGGATCAACCGCCGAAACAAACCAAACAGTCAGTGAAACAAGATCTGAAGCAATGAAACTACTTCTGGAATCTTCCCTGAGAAAAAAATCCACACCTGAGCTTCTCTCGCTGAAAACTGTTTAATAAGAGCGGTGTGGCGGCGATCGCTTCAGCCATCATGTCCCAGGATGCATTTAGGCCTTTCTGAGCAGAGGCTGCATGTTCTCCTTCGGTGGATTCAGGTCAGTTTTATCCTTTGTCACATTTTAGTTAGAGAAAAGTCAGAAAAGGTTTCCATGGAAACGGCAGACAACTTTGCTTTTGGGTGTGAGTCTCATGACGCTGACTCCAGCTGCTGCTCTGTAATCGACCTGGGAACAGGCGGGCGTCCAGGAGCCGGTGGAGGTCCAGGACCTCACTCAGACCCGGACCGGAGCCTCCCAACCCAAAAGCCACCTCTCCCACCTGTAGGCCACCGCCGTCCACAAAACACTAGATCATCTGTAAACAGCAGGTTCAGCTGAACTCTGTGCAGCGTGCCATTAATCCGGAGTCTGGTTCAGACGAAGCGCTGCAGCAGACCGGGGACCCGGCGTCACGGCCGGAGGAGAGGACGGAACCCGAGCCGCCTTCCTCTTTCCACTTTCTATCTGGACGGCCGGGCCGAGGAGGGAAACCCGAGCAAACGCAGGTGGACGGCAGAAAGCCTCCTGCTGGCGTCGGAGAGACTCGCTGCACCCAGAACACCCGGCAGCAGCAGGGGTGCTCAAGCTGTGGCTCTGCAGCCACACGGAGCCCTGCAGCTGAACCAGAAGAAACATTTTGTCTGCAGTTCATCTGCACTCAAGTCTGATGTTCAAAAATGGTCGAATGTCCAGATAAAGACGGTAAAAACAGATAAAACTGCCAGAAGACATTTCAGGAAACGAAAGAAGAAAGTGAAATGGGAGCAACAGAAAAAAGAAATGGAAGAAAAAGAAGAAAATATGAAAAGGTAAGAGGGGGGCACAATAAAATGAGGAAAGAAGAAAATATAAACAAAGAGAGGAGAAAATGACTGAAAAATGTCTGTTAAAATGAGGAAACACTGGTTTAAACCAGCTGAAGACCAGAAATGTAGAAAAGAGCTGAAGTGGTCAAATCCATGAAAAAACAGTGAAATATCATCAGTGAGACACTGGATGAGCAGGAACCCGCATTCTGCTGGCCTGCTGTTTCCCGACATGCAGTTTTCTGGTAAAACGGTGAAAACGGCTCTTTCGGTCAGAGAGGTTGCAGAGTAGTGAAGGAGGGAGGAGGGAGGGAGGGAGGGAGGAGGAGTGGAGCGAGGGGAGGAATCACGGAGACCGACCTTTTCCTGGGAGAAAGCTGCTGGGGGGAGGAGGGGGCGCGCGCAGAGACACGCACGGGGGGGATTAAAGTGGGAGCAGCAGCCCGGCCCTCCCCGCGGCCAGGCGCGCCTCTGCAGCCGCGCGCAATACTCACAATCTCGGCATGAATCAGGTCCGGAGGGCGGAATCCGCTGCGCTTTCGGAGACACATCCGCGTTTTCTGCTCCTTCCTCTGCCGCTCCGCGCCGGGGGGGGGGGGGGGGGGGAGGAGGGCGGAGGGGGGGAACGGGGTCGGTGCCGTAATTTCTGATTTATTTTCTCTATTTATTTATTTATTCTTTAATAAATATCCAGCCGCCTCGCGCCGCCGCCGCCGCCGCTTGTATCGGAAGAAGAAGAAGGAGTCCTCCTCCTCCTCCCCCCTCTGCTGCTCTCCTCCTGCTCGGGTTTTTCCCAGAGAGAGAGCGAGAGAGAGAGAGAGAGAGAGAGAGAGAGAGAGAGAGAGAGAGAGAGAGAGAGAGAGAGAGAGAGATCACCGCCCCAGTGACAGGAGCGGCGGTGCGCATGCGTCGTGCGCAACTTTACGCACAAAATCTTTCCTTTTTTACAAAATTATACATAGAATCTGAACATAAATTCGGATCTACAATGACAGTTTGCACCCTGGCGACAACAGCTGCCGAGTTTCACCCTAATTATTTCGCTGCAGCAGCGCGTTGAGGACAGGAAGCCAACTTTACGCACTTTCCTTTTAATATAATCCAAAATATTAACATGTAAAAAAAACACATTCACTCAGCGAAGCATCCGCTTGCAGCAGCATGTTGAGCTCATCAAGATGCTATTAATGTTTCCCCTTTTTTCAGTGTTAAATAAAATCCAGACATATATTTTAAACACACACACACACACACACACACACACACACACACACACACTCTGTTTATTCAGTGATGATTCTCTTGTTGCAGCAGCATGTTAATAAGATCTTCAAATTAAAACAGAAAGAGGGAATCAGTCCATCCTCTGTCTTATGAGGAGCAACTGGAGCAGTGAAAATGGTTTATGAGGTGAGGTTTTTCCTCTTTCCTCCTCAATATGTGCTTCAGAGTAAATGAGGATATTTCAAGGAATTTGGACACTCGAAGATCTCGCATACATCTTTTCGAAGAGAATGAAACTGTTGAAGCTGTGTAGAAAGTCCACACTCAGAGGGAGAACATGCAAACTCAGAGAGGAATGCTCTCAGATCGTCTCCGTGGAAACAGAAGAAAACGCCAACTTCCCTTCGGCGCTCCATGGCTGTGAAAACCCGTTTTCACTCAAAGTGTCGTCGTGTAAACGGGTCCAACAGAGAAGAACCACGAAGAAAACCTCTCAGCCTGCTTCGGACCTACGACTGCTTAATCAAACCCTCCATTCCTCGAGTCAGTGAGGGAAAAAAAGGAACTGGGATTACTAGAAAGACGCAGGGAGGAAAAGCAGCATCCTGCATGAAATACGCTCCAGGAATGTGAAGGTCCTCAGACACATGCAGACAGCCAGCCGAACGAAGCACAGCCGCCTGAACTCCTCACTTCATCTGAATCCAGTTCAAACGGAAATGCTTCAACTTTTCAACAACTGCTCAAAAGACTTTAATGTTTAAACAAGTTAAAAAAAGTTGCTTTAACCCAATTAACTTCACTTTTTTCTCAGATTTGAGACAGAAAACTGGAAGAAAATCCACATGATGAGCAAGAGAAACAGCAGGGGGCGCCAGACACCAAGGAGACAGACACGAGGGGCCACAGCCCAGCAGGAACCATGTCCGATCTCCTCATTTAATGCCTCAGATCAGATCCAAATCATCCTAGAATGTTGTTTAAATTCAAACGGAATGAAAATCAGCAGCATGAAGAGGCGTGGAAACATCCCAGGTCTCTGTCTTATGCCAGGACCGACTGATGGAGCGAAGGGTTTGGAGCCGTTTCCTCACAGCTGGAGGGTTTGAGTCCCTGTGTGGAGTTTGCACCTTCACCTCTGGATTATCTTAAATGACTAAACCAGAATGCAGCAGCTGTCGGAGACGTTTTCTGGACATTTCACTTTTTTTTTGTTACAAGCTCCTCCATTAAAATTGGCAAAACAAAAAAAAAAAATTTAAATAATTTTTAATTTAGTGTAAATTACAGCGACTCAGTGGAGGTGGAATCCTGCTGTTTGTGGCCCTAAACAGTCCTGGCTTACTCCTGGTGCTGAAGGTTTGATTCCCTGCTGCCTGAGGTGTGTGTATCTGTATGTGTATGTGTGTGTGTGTGTGTGTGTGTGTGTGTGTGTGTGTGTGTGTGTGTGTGTATCTGTGTGTGTGTGATTATCTGACTCTCTGTTACTGAGTCATCCCAAATATGTGGAAACAAATCAATGTTTTCTTTTAAATGTTCACCATTTTCTTGGCGGTTCGGCCGGATCGGAGCCTCTTGCTGGCTGGTTTTTGGCCCATGGGCCTTATGTTTGACACCTCTGGTGGAGAAGATGCATTTCAAGCTGTGCTTGAATATGGAACATGTCAACATTTGCTATTTGACTTGATCTAAGTTGATTTTCTTATAACCTACAAAACATGAACACAGGAATGGACTTCTCTTCTTACAGTAACAATGAATTTTGTTAACCTTTTTTTTCTTATATCATCATTTAGCTGTAAATATTTCCCTTGTGTGTAGATAAATGCCGGCAGGTAAGGGAAGAGGCTCTGCGTCACTCCTCCTGAGGTTTGAAAGTCTCCCACCACTGAGCGTTATCAGTCAACCTTTGATCGCCTCAGTCGTATCTGGAGGCGTGGATCTGCTGCTCTGCAGCACTACGGCACAGGGCAGAACCCGGAAGTGCTCCAGACAGTAGAAACACAAAGTGATGGCAAACAGAAACCACCAGCCGCACACTGCAGTCAATATTTGCTGAAGCTGACAGTGAAGCCGTGCAGCTCCCGGTGCTGCCCGCCGCCGCCACACGGGGGCAGTAGAGCCGCGTCCCTCCGCCCTGAGACCCTCGGCGTGTTGAGAATAAGCAGATGGTCTGTCTGTCCGATCAGATATTGGCCCACACTTTGCAATCAGGATGCATTTGCTCTCTCTGCTCCCCGCATCGGATTTGTCCTGAAACAACCTGAGCTCAGCGCCGCTCCTCCTGCCGTCTCTTTCCTTCTTTCTTTCGTTTTTTACAACCTGTTTCATCCTCGGACGGTTTATCGAGCTTGCCGTTTTGTCTTCAGCCCTCAGTGACTCACCTCGACATGAGCAGGGAATTGCTCGCATCCGAAAGCTGCCTGTAACAGATTAGGCCTTAATTGCGGCGCCTCCAGATGTGTCCCGCACTTTCAAGAGTCTGCTAATTTCCCTCCTCATCACCAGGGCGTCTCCAGAAGATCTGATTCATCCTCCAAACAACAAGCAAGCAAACAAACAAACAAAGCAAACACTGGGTCCAGTTCAGTGTCTGCCAGAGCAGAGGGAACGCAGGTGTTTCCATCCAGACCAGCGTTCTGCAGCATTATGAGCAAAAGAGTCATTTCAGTGACTTTCCCTCCAGTCCAGCTGTTCTGGAGACATAACGAACATTTAACTTTAAAATGAGGCGAAGCAGCTCAGGAAGCTTCATTCTTGGTTTTGATGAACAAACACAAACTAGATCTTTTGATGCATTCATGAAGTTTTAACTGCAGTTCAGAATAGTGAACATTTTATTACATTGAACCTATTTGTGTTCCTGATTTAAAAGTTTCATTCTTTTCAAAGCTTTTTTTTTATTTTGCTGACAGGTTGAAATTTTAGCTGTTTTATCCATTTTACCTCTTTTTAAACAGTTTTCTATACTTTTTTCCTGCAGTATTTCATTTTCTTATGTTAGAAATTGGAGACGTTTCAGGTTTTTTAAGATGTTCTATCATTTTTTTCACCATTTCTTGTGGTTTTTGCTATTTTTCCCGATTTTGCTTGAACCTTTTTGAATCCCTTTTGAACCAAGAGTGACGAATCATAGAATAATTTAAAATAACTTCAATGTTTATTGACGTATCATGTTGTGCAGGCTTCATGGAGCCGCTACAGAGGGACTATAGAGCCACATGTGCTCTGGTGATTCCCTGCAGAGCGTCATGACTCCTAGTCCAGACTCTCCTGGTCCTGGTCCATCCTGGTCCTCCCATTGTTTGGCTCTCAGCTGGAACATTTACAGGAAGCAGCCATGCTAGGAAAGGACGTAGCTTCGATCCACGGTGCTGGGTGTGAAGAGGCAGAGCTCACTCTTTATACGCTGAACAGGAAACCGCTCTGTGTTGATCTGAAAGTGGATTTCTGAGAACGAACGGTCTTCGGATGCATCCAGTCACGCTGACCTGCTGGAAATAAAAGCAGTCTTCAGTGGATGAGGGATTAGGGACAGGATGTCATCGTCTGCTTGCGCCCCGGTCAGATTGATTTGACAGGAAGAGAAGGGATGGAAGGTCCGGTCTGCGACCCGTCCATCCACCCCGTCACCTCCAGACAGCCTGTGCTCCTTCTGACATGTGACCGTAAACACCCCGTTCAGGCCGGCATCCCTCAGTCATTTTCCTGACCACAGGTCCAGTTTGTCCAGCTCAGCTTGGATCAGTCAGCTGTACTAACAGGTTCCTTCACCTCCTCTGGTCGACGTCCGTCATGATTCGGTTTAATTTTTCTTTTAAATGATCTATTGTACAACCCACCTCATCACACACTCCGCTTTTTAATACTCCATCAGCCACAACATTCAGAGAGAAGAGAAGATATTTATTTATGGACAGTGGAGCCAAAACTCCAGGCTGTGACAGTTGAGAGAAAGAAGAGGAGGAATCCTCATGTTAATTAATGTGTGACTGAACTGTCACTTCTCCTGGATTTATAAATAGATCCACAGGTTCTGTCCCTCAGTTCTCACAGAATAGCGAGAATTGTACCTTTCCACAAGACGCCGCTGACAGAGGTGAAGGTCTGATAAACAATTCAATTTAATCTTATTAATTATTTTCCAGTTTAAAAAAAGTTTAGTTGTATTTTTTTGTTAAAACTCTGGTCTATTTACAAATTATTCAGCCCTGATGGCATGGACGCCACTGGCTGAAACACCTGTTTCCTGTCACGGTAACCATGGTAACGAGGTTTAAAAGACGTGTCGGTCAAAGTTTTCTGAACCGCTCGTCTCATTGGAATTGACTTATTCCATGTTTTTCAGTCTGCGGTCTCAGTTTTGGTGCCTGTTGTCCTTTTGTTTCACCTGCTCGTGGTTTCTCACCGTTACCTGTGTGGCTGACCGGTTTTCTGTCGGTTCTTCTGTCCAGACGAGCCTCGGTTGTTCCCTCACACGGTGCACTGTTGACACGTCTGGTCTTCAAGCTCATCTGTCTCCAGTCCTGGATCATCGGGTCCATTTGAACCGTCGGTTCCGTAGGAGACGCAGCGATGGTGATTTCTTGACCTTGAGCCTTGTTGCTGATGAAGAGTTCGTCAAACCAACAGTTGAAGTTGAAAAAACCTGCAGAACCAGAGTCAGAGGAGACTTTCTGTCGAAGGTGAAACTTCTCTGAAACCAAAATCAAGGATGCATTTTCGATATGACTCAGTAAACGGAGCCTTAATTATATTCTATTCTGTTGCCTTGTAGGAAAACTTGCTTTATATAGAATAATACGATCATGACTTCAACAGTCATATCCCATCCCGATGAAATAAACAGCATTTGTCTGCTTCTAACCCCCTCCACCCCAAACTGCCAGCTTTCAGATTGATAACCATCAATTATTAATTTGGCAAGCCGAGGTTTTTATCTGCAGAACATCACAGTGATCCACAGGAAGAGCAGCGTCCTTCATTCCAAACCCGGCATCACGTTTCACTGCGGCGGCTGCAGTTCAGGATTTCTACTGACTGGCTCTTCATTTTTCCAGGTTCAGAAAATGTCTTTTTCTTTCCCTTCTGTTTGTCACATCGAAGCGTATTTCATGACAGATCAGCCTCAGTTTGTCGTGAAAGAGGCGGACAAAATGTGTCCCTGTGAGTCCACGATATGTGATCCTCCGCTCTCCATTACCTCCTCCTGTTTCTGACACAGCGGAGGTCGACACGGTGTGTGTGTGTGTGTGTGTGTGTGTGTGTGTGTGTGTGTGTGTGTGTGTGTGTGTGTGTGTGTGTGTGTGTGTGTGTGTGTGTGTGTGTGTGTGTGTACAGCCTGAGGGACGGAGGGAGAAAGTTAATTCTGGAGGGACAGTGGACTGGGAGCGACAGGCAGCTGTCCTCAGTGGAACCACTTATGTTTCAGTGTCGCCGTCAGACGGCTCCTGACGATCTGCTCCGTCGTTCCGGTCCACGGTCCGAACAGTCCTGCTCACAACTTTCACTAAACATCACTAAAACAAGTAGCCGCCTGTCGTCAGGACGCTTTTTGTATCTCCGATTACGGAGATAAACTTTAATCAAATGGTAAATGGACTACAGTTATACAGTGCTTTACACTGCATTGTCACATTCACCCATTCATTCACACACCAGTGGAGGCGGCTGCCATGCAAGGCGCTCAGTCAATCAACCAGGGGGAAATTTAGGGTTTAGGGTCTTGCTGAAGGACACTTCGACATGCAGACAGCAGGAGAGAGGAATCGAACTAACAACATCCTGATTGTGAGACGACTGCTCTCCCCACTGATCCACAGCCGCACCGTCGTCTGAAAGCAACAGTCAAGCAAGAGCAAGAGTCTGAAGGGTCTGGAGGGTCTGAAGGGTCTGGAGGGTCTGCGCTTGGTGAGTTTCGAACAGGAAACGACGTTTTCGCGTGTCTTTGCGTGTAGAGAAGCTAGAGCTAAAGAGCTAAAGCTAACCCTTAGAGATGCTAACGTAGCTCCGATTGGTTGAAGTTCGCTGTCAGTCAAAGTCCACAGGGGGAGAGGCGGGATTTTCAGTGAAACAGCGTTTTCTCTTCCGGGTTTCAGAATTAGCCCCAGAAAGTCTTTTATTTCACACAAAATGACTTTTCCTTAGCACCAAAAACAAACTATTACCATGTTAATGCCATTTCTAGGCTTTGGACGAGCTGAAAAAGCAGGATACAGGTCCTTTAAAACACTGATGATGCGCTGCGAAACGCTGAGAACGATGTAATTTTCATGCCAGGCCACAAGTTGGGGCTGTTCTTTGTTTGAGTAATGAAACCACGCACATACACATGCACGCATACACACACACACACACACACACACACACACACACACACACACACACACACACACACACACACACACACACACACACACTTAGCTAGAGGAACACACTAAAATCATGAACGATGGGAGAACACGGACATTCACATGGACAGACCACCGGGTTGGGATGTTACCAAAACAGATAAAATACACCGATATTAAAGCCACAGCACGAACATGGAGGTCAACACTCCCACACTGCCCCCTGCTGGCGGCGCTCGGTTCGACCCTCCAGTCCATCAGCCCAGGCCTGCTGGCTGGAGAAAACCCCGTCATTCGGCCCCTGATTCTGCTGCTGACAGGCAGAAAAGACGCCTCCTTTGTTTTCCTCTCTGTCTTTTCTGCTGGCGGCGGCGGTGAAAACAATCCTGCGTGAAGCCGCCGTCATGGAAAGCATCCAAAGAGAAAACCTTCGTATGAGCAGAAGGCTGAACGTCGGCGGCGTTGTTGAATTAGCTGGGTTCAGACGGGTTTTGGAATTGAACCAGGAGTCCCACCGCGGTGACTGCTCATCGGGTGGGAGTGTGAGAAGTGTGACATTTATCGGCGGCGTTATGAATGAAGGGTGAGAAAGAGGGATTCCAGCAGGGTAATGATCCCAGGAAAAAAAGAGAGCTGGAAGGAGAAAAGAGTAAAAAGGAACGTTTGGAAAGGCTGAAGGGAACAACAAATCCTGTCGAATGACTGGAAATGGATTTTCTGTCTCATATTTGAGAGCATCTGGTCTTATCTGACCTCGCAGGGCCTGAATGGATCACCCAGAATTCAAAGGGAGCTAAAGCTAAATGGATTCTTCTGAAACCAAAGAAGAATCATGCAGATGAAACCAAACAGCGGGCTGGAAGCAAGGCGCTGAAGACGTCCCTGGATCTGAGTCCACAATGAGGCGTCGGCAGATTGATGTGACGTTTACACGACGACGAGTTCAGGAGAAAACCAGAAACCTCTGGGGTTCGGTTCAAATGACAGCGGAGCTCAGAGTCACCGAACCGCTGAGGTTTTGAAAATGTCCCTGAAAATTCTCGACTATTCCTAAAATATCTGACCAAAGAGGATTCTGTTTTGTCCCCTCCTCTCAGATAAATGAACATTCACTGATTCTCCATCAGACTGACAGGATGTTCCTGCTGTGATCTTTTCCTTCACTTCAGATCGCCTCATTATCAACTCCTCTCTTCATCGCTGCTTCAGCGGTTCCTGCTAACCTGCTGAAATTACTGTCTTGTATAAAATCCAGTCACTTTGGAACCAATTTCACTGAAGTCATGAAAGCTTAGAGAGCAGTTTTTCCTCCAGACTGCTTCAGAAGCTCTGAACAGAGAAAAACAACGTTTCATCGGTTTCTCTGCGACGCGTCAGAAACAGCTGAACGGCGTCTGGCGCCGGCCTCCATCGGTCCGGGGGACACGGCGTCTGAAAGCCGTCACGTCGAAGCTTCCCTTCACCCCCAGGAAACCCCCGAACCGCAGGGGCCAGCGTGGAAACAGCATGCGGCTCGACGTGCGCCCGGAGCGGCGGTCTGAAGGACGACATCTTTTTTTCAGCGGTCTGCCTGAGAGGCCTTGATGATATCGATGTTCTGCGTCTCTGATCGATCCGAGCGGAGCCGGAGAGAAACGGCAAACCGGGCGGACAGGTGGGAATGAAGCCGGGAGGAGGTGACGAGTGGAAGACGAAGGTGAGACTTCCTGCTGACATGGTGGCGAGTAGACGGACAAGACGGAGGCTTTTCACCACCAGCTCACACATTGAGAACGTCTGGATGCTCTGAGCGATGGGAGGAAGGATGATGAGGGAACCCAGCTCTGGTCCGGTCTCTGGTCCGGTCTCTGGTCCGGTCTCTGGTCCGGTCTCTGGTCCGGTCTCTGGTCTGGTCTCTGGTCCGGTCTCTGGTCCGGTCTCTGGTCTGGTCTCTGGTCCGGTCTCTGGTCTGGTCTCTGGTCCGGTCTCTGGTCCGGTCTCTGGTCTGGGCTCTGGTCCGGTCTCTGGTCCGGTCTCTGGTCCGGTCTCTGGTCCGGTCTCTGGTCTGGTCTCTGGTCCGGTCTCTGGTCTGGTCTCTGGTCCGGTCTCTGGTCTGGTCTCTGGTCCGGTCTCTGGTCCGGTCTCTGGTCTGGTCTCTGGTCCGGTCTCTGGTCTGGTCTCTGGTCCGGTCTCTGGTCCAGTCTCTGGTCTGGGCTCTGGTCTGGGCTCTGGTCCAGTCTCTGGTCCGGTCTCTAGTCTGGTCTCTGGTCTGGGCTCTGGTCCGGTCTCTGGTCTGGTCTCTGGTCTGGTCTCTGGTCTGGGCTCTGGTCCGGTCTCTGGTCTGGGCTCTGGTCCGGTCTCTGGTCCGGTCTCTGGTCTGGTCTCTGGTCCGGTCTCTGGTCCGGTCTCTAGTCTGGTCTCTGGTCTGGGCTCTGGTCCGGTCTCTGGTCTGGTCTCTGGTCCAGTCTCTGGTCCGGTCTCTGGTCCGGTCGCTGGTCCGGTCTCTGGTCTGGTCTCTGGTCCGGTCTCTGGTCTGGTCTCTGGTCCGGTCTCTGGTCCGGTCTCTGGTCTGGGCTCTGGTCCGGTCTCTGGTCCGGTCTCTGGTCTGGTCTCTGGTCCGGTCTCTGGTCCGGTCTCTAGTCTGGTCTCTGGTCTGGGCTCTGGTCCGGTCTCTGGTCTGGTCTTTGGTCCAGTCTCTGGTCCGGTCTCTGGTCCGGTCGCTGGTCCGGTCTCTGGTCCGGGCTCTGGTCCAGTCTCTGGTCCGGGCTCTGGTCCGGTCTCTGGTCTGGTCTCTGGTCTGGGCTCTGGTCCAGTCTCTGGTCTGGTCTCTGGTCCGGGCTCTGGTCCGGTCTCTGGTCCAGTCTCTGGTCTGGGCTCTGGTCCGGTCTCTGGTCCGGTCTCTGGTCTGGTCTCTGGTCCGGTCTCTGGTCCGGTCTCTAGTCTGGTCTCTGGTCTGGGCTCTGGTCCGGTCTCTGGTCTGGTCTTTGGTCCAGTCTCTGGTCCGGTCTCTGGTCCGGTCGCTGGTCCGGTCTCTGGTCCGGGCTCTGGTCCAGTCTCTGGTCCGGGCTCTGGTCCGGTCTCTGGTCTGGTCTCTGGTCTGGGCTCTGGTCCAGTCTCTGGTCTGGTCTCTGGTCCGGTCTCTGGTCCAGTCTCTGGTCCGGTCTCTGGTCCGGGCTCTGGTCTGGTCTCTGGTCCAGTCTCTGGTCCGGTCTCTGGTCTGGTCGCTGGTCCGGTCTCTGGTCCGGGCTCTGGTCCAGTCTCTGGTCTGGGCTCTGGTCCAGTCTCTGGTCTGGTTTCTGGTCCGGGCTCTGGTCTGGTCTCTGGTCCAGTCTCTGGTCTGGTCTCTGGTCCGGTCTCTGGTCCGGTCTCTGGTCCGGTCTCTGGTCTGGTCTCTGGTCCGGTCTCTGGTCCAGTCTCTGGTCCGGGCTCTGGTCCGGTCTCTGGTCTGGTCTCTGGTCTGGGCTCTGGTCCAGTCTCTCTTCTGGTCTCTGGTCCGGTCGCTGGTCCGGTCTCTGGTCCGGTCTCTGGTCCAGTCTCTGGTCCGGGCTCTGGTCCGGTCTCTGGTCTGGTCTCTGGTCTGGGCTCTGGTCCAGTCTCTGTTCCGGGCTCTGGTCCGGTCTCTGGTCCGGTCTCTGGTCGGGCTCTGGTCCGGTCTCTGGTCCGGGCTCTGGTCCAGTCTCTTTTCTGGTCTCTGTTCCGGGCTCTGGTCCGGTCTCTGGTCCGGTCTCTGGTCCGGGCTCTGGTCCAGTCTCTGGTCCGGGCTCTGGTCCAGTCTCTGGTCCGGTCTCTGGTCCGGTCGCTGGTCCGGTCTCTGGTCCGGGGCTCTGGTCCAGTCTCTGGTCCGGGCTCTGGTCCGGTCTCTGGTCTGGTCTCTGGTCTGGGCTCTGGTCCAGTCTCTGGTCTGGTCTCTGGTCCGGTCTCTGGTCCAGTCTCTGGTCCGGTCTCTGGTCCGGGCTCTGGTCTGGTCTCTGGTCCAGTCTCTGGTCCGGTCTCTGGTCTGGTCGCTGGTCCGGTCTCTGGTCCGGGCTCTGGTCCAGTCTCTGGTCTGGGCTTCTGGTCCAGTCTCTGGTCTGGTTTCTGGTCCGGGCTCTGGTCTGGTCTCTGGTCCAGTCTCTGGTCTGGTCTCTGGTCCGGTCTCTGGTCCGGTCTCTGGTCCGGTCTCTGGTCTGGTCTCTGGTCCGGTCTCTGGTCCAGTCTCTGGTCCGGGCTCTGGTCCGGTCTCTGGTCTGGTCTCTGGTCTGGGCTCTGGTCCAGTCTCTCTTCTGGTCTCTGGTCCGGTCGCTGGTCCGGTCTCTGGTCCGGTCTCTGGTCCAGTCTCTGGTCCGGGCTCTGGTCCGGTCTCTGGTCTGGTCTCTGGTCTGGGCTCTGGTCCAGTCTCTGTTCCGGGCTCTGGTCCGGTCTCTGGTCCGGTCTCTGGTCCGGGCTCTGGTCCAGTCTCTGGTCCGGGCTCTGGTCCAGTCTCTTTTCTGGTCTCTGTTCCGGGCTCTGGTCCGGTCTCTGGTCCGGTCTCTGGTCCGGTCTCTGGTCCAGTCTCTGGTCCGGGCTCTGGTCCAGGCTCTACACCAGGCTCCTCTTCACACTGCGGGGCCTTCAGGTGGCAGGATGGAGGACAAGAATCAACCGGGACCCAAGTTGACTTGATGATGTCGTGGAGTCCTTCACCTTTCACTGTCTTGTCTTCACTCGGAGCCAAACTGAAGCATTTTTCAAAACAAGACTCAGTCCCAACTCTTTATAACCTTGCCGGCAAGCTGAATTCTTGCGGTATTTGTTCTCACACACCATGAGAATCCATCTTGCACCGCTCCAGCCTCATGTGTTCGGGATCAGACTTTTTTTGGCTGGACCAATCACGTGTCGTTTAGGGCGGGACATCAAGCTTTGACGGAAGCAGGAAGTGACGGACTGCTAATAATATTAGCATGGCAATGGATATCCCGACAGCCGTTAAATCTGTTTTGGATGAATCCTCTATTGTGTCTTTGAAAAACGATCAGCAAGAGGTTTTTTCTTTGCAGTGATTGGCTGAAACCAAACATGGTCAGGCGGGCGCACGGTGTCCTTCGTCCAATGAACGCAAAGAGTTCTACAGCAAGCCCCTCCTTCCCCGAACGGATTCACCGAGTGAAATCCCAGATTGACATGTGAAGCAATTCGTTGCTGCACATGTCAAGATGGCTTCTGCCAGGTTAAACTCTTTCAAAATAAAACTTTTCCTTCTCTATTTGCAGCCCAGAACCAAAAGATCTGGTCTGAAGCCTGGTGCCCAATGTGGAACTTTTCAAAAACAATCGGAAAGCACCAGAACGTCGTCTCCGTGGAAACGAGAGAAAACTCTCAGGCTTTATCTCTCCATGAGGACAGAAGAAAACTGAACTGTTCTGTTTCGGTTGTTTCAAAATGTTGTTTCCGCTAGCTGTGCTGTCTGTACTTCTGCTGGATCTCCTCGGGTCTGCAGCTGTAGTGACAGAAACAGACGTGAATTTCCTCACGACGCCTCCTCCCGTCTTCACTTCCCTCCTCTTGCTGCGTTAACAGCTTCCACCATTACGCTGCATAAAACATCGACGCTATATCTTTATGGAACAGAGACCCTGCTAATTCTCCTGATTGATGGTGCAAACTGCAGCAGCAAACCAACGAGCATCAAAGGCCATATTTCCTCACTTCTGGTTCATTAACCCAGACGGTGGGAGAAAGAAGGCTGAAGGTGTGTCATGTTTCTTCCGCTCTGCTCTGCAGAGGCCAGTTTCGAACTCAAAGTGCTGCAACTGCGGGAATAATAAAAGTGAATTCTTTTGTCTAACATCCTAAACTGTGAGCCTGTTCTGCCGCTGCTCCAGCTGTGTTTCTCTCTATTAGACACATTTTACACTTTCTGGAACGTCACCAGTGTTTTCGTCTTGATTGTACACATGGCAGGTCTAATGAGCGAAGCTCTTATTTACTACAGGAACAATCTGCTCGCCTAACGGCAGAATATTCATCAGGTTTTCTACTGTGGGTGTGTTTCAGTTAAACTGACTGTCTGTAAACGGAGGATCCAGCTCTCACAGTCGAGCTGTGTGCGCTGGGAATGAGACTGGAGCAGATTGTGCTTCATCCACAGAGTTTACCCTCAATCTGTTGATTTAGTTCCTCGAGGAGTAAACCTCAGGAGGCGACAGTGACACATCGCTGCTTTGGCTGTCATCTTGGTCAGGAGGATTTTAGTGTTTTCCAGAAGAAGCGGAGTAGCTTTTACACCGTCATTATTGAGCTACAGTAGCGCTCAAAAACCTCAGGAACCGAGTCCGATGCGATGCTGCTCAGCGCCGTGTCAAGAAGCTAAAGGAGAATCTTCAATGCCGGCAGGAGCGTCCAGTCAGTGACTTCACCATTCAAAAATAATAATCATTATTAGATTTGGAAGAAATTAGGGAATCTTTCAGGGCTATGAAAAGCAGAATAGGTCCTGTTACCATGGTAACGAGGCTGCGGCGCTTTGTGCATTAGCCTGATGACTATTTCAGCGGCAGCCTCCCTCAGTGAGTCCTGGGTTCATTACGGCCACATCGCTGCTTTGTGCTGTCGTGTTGCTGTGACACAACAGCCGAGCGGTCAGCGCTCCGCGACAGCCGATGATCACAGACACATTTCAGTCAGCGTCCACAGGTTCACAAATGTGTGCAACTAAAGAGGAAAAGTCAGTCCCTGTAAATATCTCCGTTTTGGCCTTCAGCGCTAGGAGACGAGTCTCCTGGACCTGCTGTTTCTGTGTGAACTTTTCTGAAGCGAAAACAGGAAAACGCTGCGTTTTCACTCCGAACATGGTCCTGAATGCGGTTCAGATCGAAGAGGAGTGTCCTCTGAGGGTTTCAGGCTGCATGACACCTTGTTTGCATGAGAACAATCTGCAAGAAATGAAACCTTTCCAAGCTTCAAGACGCCATTGCCAGTGCTGAAAACGATGTCGTGTTCTTATTGGGCCTCAGAGTTAAAGACGAGACTTTCCTCACATTCAGTCACATTAGTATTCAGATTAATTCAGGACTTCCAGGTGATGTGTGTATAAAACCCATTAAACATTCTCAGGTATGTGGACATTTCTCTCATTATTACATTTATTCTGTGTGAGCAGTTCACACAGAAGATCCTGAGCACTCGTTAAAAAGGTCACATCCTTCCTAAAACACACACTGTGGAAATTGGACGCAGCGTCGGGCCTCCCCCGGTACAGAAGGCGCTCCCCCGTACAGACGCGCTCCCCCCGGTACAGACGGCGCTCCCCCGGTTACAGACGGGCGCTCCCCCGGTACAGACGGCGCTCCGTGAGCGTGACATTGGGCGGAAACGACTCCAACATGGTGTCCCCCGCATGTTAAATCAGACCACAAGACACGCGTCTGTCATCTGTGTGTGTGTGTGTGTGTGTGTGTGTGTGTTGTGTGGGGGGGGTGACGCCATCGTCTGTTTGTTAGTCAAATTAGCGTCTGGAGCTGGAGAAGGTAAGTTATTACCGGCAGGCCGGGTGTGTGTGCTCGAGTGTGAGCCGACAGCCTGAGGCTGAGAGAATACTAAACGAGAGGCGTGACTGACGGGAGGCGATCGAGGCGAAGAGCCGTACAGGAGGGCAGACAGCGGGATGGAGGGAGTGGAGGCTGTCTGGGCGGAGAGGACCGGGGGGCCGGAATGTTTACTTGGAGAGGGCAGCACCTGCTGGCTGGCAGACAGAGCTGGATCAGCACGTCTTGAAACTGGAACAGAGAGCGAGTCTCCTGCCGGTGGGTAGGGGGGGCGGGGCATACCCACGATCACTTGGATCGGTTGTGACAAGATCTCGCGAGATTAAATCATGACAATACTTCTCGTTTGAATGTGAAGCTGTTTCTCGGCAGAAGGCCAGAAGCCGATCAGACTGAGAACACACACCGAACAGAGTCGACATTTCGCCAACGTGAACAACGGACGAGTTTTCTGCCAAACTCCAGTCCGACCGAACAGGAAAAACAACCAAAACACAGTTTTTAAGTCCGTCTTTCCAGATTCCTGCAGAAGCTCCTGATGGTTTTAAGTTTTAATAACACTTCTACTTCTGTGTTGAGTTTGTTTCCAGAGGGCAGCGGAGTGTGAAGCTCCGTTTCTTCTTCTCTGGTGTATTTCTGGCAGAGTGACAGCGTCACAAAGCGTCCCCTAAAGGCCCGGCATATGAACTAACTGATGCAGACACATTTAAGACCAAAATTATTCATATTCCAGGCACATTTAGGCTGAATTTACTTTATTCAACCAAAAAAAAAAAGATTTTTTTAATTGTATTTACATGAAAAGATACAGCATTCTTTCCAAAAGTGATGGGACTATGTACAAGAAGCACTTTTGTGTAAAAAATATTTTTATATTTTTATTTATATTTGAACAAATAGTGACATGTAGTGAGTGTCTCGTCACACCCCTAGTGATCGGGGGGTCAGGGGTCACACCCTCTCTCTAAAGGTAAACTGTCACGCTCATATTGAGTCCAACTCTCAAGGTGTTTTTCACTGAAGAGTCGCTGGTGTCGTCCAGATATACATCGTCTACCCACTTCAAATCCCCCATGATGCACCACTCAGCAGTATCTGGGAACCAGTTTGACTTGTACTTCTGACTCGTGGATACTGCTGAGTGTGCATCATGGGGGATTGGAAGTGGGTGTAAAAGGGTGTACAATGCTCTTTTAAAAGCCCCATTGGTGGGTGTGAAGGGGTGAATGTGACTGACGATGTTTTTGACTCACGAGTGTTGATATAAATACGTTTATAGGCCTAGATAGCTTAACTCCATTAACCACTACTAGTCTACAATCCTCTTAATCAGGTGCTCTTGTCTCTGTTGAAGATGGAAGCTCAAACATGTGAAAAACCCTACCTTGCCATTTTAGTGTGCTGAGTTTGCATGTTCTCCCTGTGTGTCCCTCACTTTCTGTGGGTTTTGCACCAGTTTGCCTTCATCCACATGTCAGCAAGGACAAATGACTTTGTGCAGGACCGTGTCCTCGTTCTCACTAGCGGCCTGTCCGGACATGACCATGAAGGACGGAGGGTTTCTGGCGCTGCGTCACAGATCTGAAAAGTCGTCCTGCGTCTCTCTGCAGTAAAAGCTGCGGGAACACACAGAAAGGGCCCCGGCTGGCAGGAGGAGACGAGCGCAGACTGCATAAATCCCAGTGAATGGTTTGGCGTTTGATGCACAGCGACAGTTAGACGACCAGATCGATACCGCTTTATTTGGACCATTAGGTATGAGTCTGGGGATGAGAGCGCCGGCTTTGCAGAAACGCCCCGATCACTCAGCGTTCAGGTGAAAACAGGTCAGTTTTGGATTTTCCTCCTGCAGAACGTGAACTGGGAGCTATGACAGAGTCCACTGGGATGGCGTGCGTGTGCAGCGGCAGCATTTCCACTTCCTGCGTCTGTTTTCCTGATTGTTGTGTTTTCAGTTGAGGTCGTTTTCGTGTAAACGGGCTCTGAGACTGGAAGGACGACTGAGCAGATCTGCATTTCATCTGCATAACAATGTCAAAACAACACGAGCAAGAGTGTCGCAGACAAGCCAAGGTGAATCCGGGAAGAGACGATTATCCAGCGGGCTGAAGGCGAGGAAGACTCCTCTCAGCAGGGAGAATCAATCTGTCAACACGCCGGCGCCCGCCGGAGCTTTCAGCCAATAAAAACACAAATAAAAACACACTGATTTGTTTCCATGAGAGACGAGATGAGTTTCACGGGATAATTGGCTTTGGGAACGAACGTCTGTAGGCGAGAGAGAGCGGTGTGAGTGTGTGTGTGTGCGTGTGTGTGTGTATGTGTGTATCAAAAGGCAGACTGAATGCTGGGAAAAATAGCTGACTGCGTTAATCCCTAAATCAGCGGGATTAACAGTATTAATTCCCCAACATCTGACTAAAGTAAAGCAATAATAAAATGAGCATAACAACATTCTTTAAAAAGGCTTCGTCAGAGTTTCTTTAAAGACGTGAATGTTCACAGCAACACAAGCAGAAAATAAACCACTCCATTCTTCTACATCCAAGAAAACCAGAATCATTACAGTAGAGTTTCTGGACATATTGAAAAAAATTCTTTGGATTGAATAGAAACCACGGTTTAAATCCCTCCAAACAACCTGAGGCTGTCTGGATGTTTCCTCTCTAATCCCAAAGCAGGAAGTCTCCCCTGAGTCTGGTTCTGCAGGTTTCTCCCTGTTAAAACAGTTTTTTCTCTCCTCTGTCTCCTGAGCTGATTCGTGTGGAATTGTTGGTTTTCTCTGTCAAAGTTCTCTGAACTGAGTGTTTGTTCTGTTCGGCGCCATAGAAGATAAAACGTGACTGAATCCAGTTAAGCCTCATTTAGTCTCAACATTCACACTAAACTGATACTCGTGGCTCAAATCAGTAAATGTCACTGCTTTTATAGCTTCAATGAGTCTAATGCATAGAATGAGCAGAGAGCAGGACTACAGGTTAAACAACAAGAGGAGGAGGAGGAGAGGAAGGGGGAGGGAGGAAGAGGAGGAAGAGGAGGGGGAGGGAGGGAGGGAGGGGGGAGGGGAGGAGGAGGATGAGAAGAGAGGAGGGGGAGGAGAAGGGGGGAAGGAGGAGGAGGAAGAGGAGGAGGGAGGAGGAAGAGGAGGGGGGAGGAGGAGGAGGGGGAGGAAGAGGAGGGGGAGGAGGAGGAGGGGGAGGAGGAGGAGGAAGAGGAGGAGGAGGAGGGGGGGGAGGAGGAGGAGGAGGAGGAGGCAGAGTCTGGACCGTACTTGTGTCAGGATTTACCAGCTGGGTTCTGAAAGAGGCTGAAGGTGCTACCACTTCTGCTCCTCCTTTAAATAAGTACATATGAATTCAGACTGCACAATAAACACATACACATAAACAATAGGTCACGACCTTCTGGACGCCTGACGCTCCAGCAGCGGAGTTTATTTCACCCAAACGGCTTCAGACGTCACGGTCGGGTTTCCTTTTTCCTCTGTTATTTCACAGCATTCATCTGAAATCAGGCTCTTCGTGCTCATTATTGTGGCGAATTTATGACTTTCTCCAGTTTCCAAAGCCGAGATAATTAATTCAAGGTCAACGAGCCTCTCGCACTTCTCCATAATTCAGCCTGATTGCGTATTATTCTCAGTAATTTGCAGGCTTTTCTCGGCGCTCGGCCCGCAGAGTCGAGCTCCAACAATCCAAACAAAGGGAGAGAGCGGCGCTGCAGCAGCATGTCGAGGAGGAGGAAGAGGAGGAGGAAGAGGAGGAGACACAAAGCTCACACCTGTAGTACTCTCTTCCAGCCATTGTTGATTCCACTCACTGTAGTATTTCCGTCCTCTGCTGTCTTGTCACTGCTTCGTCTTCGTCTCCTCCTCCTCCTCCTCCTCCTCCTCCTCCTCCTCCCCCTCCCCCTCCTCCTCCTCCTCCTCCTCCTCCTCCTCCTCCTCCCTCCCCCCCCCCTCCCCCTCCTCCTCCCTCCTCCTCCTCCTCCCCCTCCTCCTCCTCCTCCTCCCCCTCCCTCCTCCTCCTCCTCCTCCTCCTCCTCCTCCTCTTCCTCCTCCTCTTCCTCCTCCTCCTCCTCCTCCTACCGCTGCCTGTGGCCCGTTTCATGTCGACTTTATGAAAAGCCGTCCATCACAGCGCGGGCTCCGCCGCTGCCAGTTCTCATTACTGCCGCCGCCGTCGGGGACGGCGTCCCGGGCGGATCGGTCCCTGCAGCAGCGGCATGCTGGTCATTTGCATGTAGATTAGACGTCCCCGTGATGGACAGGACACACGGCGGCCATCGATTCGGCTCCCGTTATTAAACGCAAGGCTCGACTTTAAGGCTTTAAACCTGTAAACCTTCCTGCAATGAGAAGACTTGGAGCGAGGCCCAACCGTTTGACATTTTCACTTTTTCTGCATAAATTTCAAGAAAAACTGACATTCTCATTTAATCAAACACAAAGGTTGAGGTTTTTTTTTTTGTTTTAATTATTATCATTAGTTTAAGCACTACAAAGTTGAACTAATTTGAACAGGAGGAATCCTGCAGGACCAGGCTCAGAGCTGGAAATGAATAAATTGAAAATGCACAGGAGCCTCACTGTTTATTAACATCATGATTCTAAATTTTTCATTAAATTAAAATTTGTCAAGATTAGTCCCGGAAAGAGAAACACACAGACTGCAGAAACGAACACGGCGGGAACAGCAGCAGATAAGAAAAGGGGGAGGGGCTAAACGAGGAGAGGCATCCGACAGGAAATTAAAGGCGTGGACGATCATCGTAATGGAACGGGGAGCGACGGCTTCGACGAGATCCTGCTGAAAAGCTGCTTCCGATAAGCCTGAAGGTCGTTCTGGGACAAAGCGAGAGAGCGAGGCCTTCACGGTCCTCCGGGTCTCGGAGGGTTTATTAGACGCGTATTTATCGGTTCATCTCCGTTTCACACGTGGCCGAGAACGTTCTGCGGAGCGTGACGCAGGAAGCAAACGGCTCGAGCAGAAACACACAGACATCGATTTCTATCTGAACTCCTTTGTTTTTTAAAAAACCCACAATCAGCACATTTCTTTTACCAACGGAAATTCATTTTATGTGAGAAACCATCGGGTTTGGACCAAACGTTAACGGTGGTTTTGCGTTCGTTTCGGCTGAGGCCCATTGTACCAGCCGAGTCTTGAATCTAAAAGCGAAAGACATTTCCTGCATGCTGAGGCTGCAGCATCGTCTCACAATGAGGAGAAAATAAGAATGACTTCATTTGTCACAGAAGATCGTTGATATTCTAGAAGGTCTATCGATTTTTTTTTGGTTTGAACTGAAATGAGAATATCTCCCATTCCCTCCTCATAGCGCTAAATTTAAATTTAAGCTCCAGTTCCTGTAAGAACTTCACTGCTCTGAGGTCAGACGAGCGGATTTCTGCGATCCGATGACCTGCGAGGAAGCGCCGCCCGGCCCCGCCCTTCTCCGTCCTCACAGAGCCAACCGCCAGACGCCGTCTCACCACTGATTGATCACTGTGTTTCGGGACTGAGCCTCAGCGATCGGCGAAGACCGATGAGACCAATTAGATCAGCTGTCCTGCTGACGCTCAGTACAACAGCGAGCGCAGGGTTCAGAGGAAGATGCGAGGTTTGGAGAGGATGCTTTTTAACAGCAACTCTGTGTTGTATCATTAAATTGAGAACAACTATGAATGACAATGTGCAATTATAAAGAGAACTGCTGGGACCAGGAGAATCTGTCTACCGAGCATGTGCAGTAGCAGCGTTCCGCCCTCAATCAAAAGTGTAATTTTTGGAGACATTTTCTAAAAGTTGCATATTTGGTGCCTCAGATCAGAAAGTTTTGTGTTTTCCCTTGAAGCGGTTGCCGGGCCGACGGGTCCTAAACGGCGCCAGTGTGCAGAAGCCCCCCGGAGGCGGCGCGCAGTATTTATGAGTTGGTCCATCAGCAGGACAGAGCGCCGCATGCGGCAGGCGGCGTGGGAGTGATGTACGCCGCGCGTCCGATTCCCTACATCACCTCCGTGTCACCGCAGGAATAAACACACAGCGCCGATCTATCACAGCCTGTCAGCAGCCAACGAGCTGGGAACACACACACACACACACCCCTCCAGGGTGACTAAGACGTTTCTGTTCCACTTTCTCGCTGCGCAGCGATTGAAATGTATTCTGACATGTTTGTCATCATGTTTTCATTTACAGCCACGGATCACTTTGGTAAAATCCTGGAGTCGCTTTTGTTAATTGCTTCAGGAGTAAATTGAGTGTTTAATTTGAAAACACCTGACTTAATGATCTCTCATTAAACCTGCAACGAGACAGATCATGAAAGCTGCCAGCACTGAGTCAGATTAATGATTCAGTTAGAGGAGGAAGATGCTCTAGAGTCTGGACGTTAGGAGGAAGATGCTCTATAGTCTGGACGTTATTGGGATAAAGATGCTCTATAATGTGGATGCTAGCTAGCAGTCTGCTATGCTAAAAGAGGATAACCCATATTGAGTCTTTCTCAGTGAATCCAAACACTCTGATTGATAAAAAGTGAGAAATCTCCAGTTTGACATTCATGTTGCAACAAACAGATTGAACCAAATCTCAGCGCATCTGAAGCCTCGTTTGTCTTTTTCCCCTGATTCATTAAGTTTTATTGTCTTCCAAAATGAAAAAGCAAACAAAACAAAACAAACACATTAAAATACATGAGTGAAGAACACGGTTGCACCGAGTGACATAAAGTGCAAACACTGCTGTTAATTCGAAAAGGCCTTTGTGGGGAAATGATCCTGTTGGCGTCTGTGGGAAGCCGTGGCGGGGGAGGGGAGGCTGCCGAGCGCCGTCCCGGGAGTTCGCTGCGTAATTGAACAGAGGAAATGGTGCCAGAATTAGAGGCGAGACATTAAAAGACCTGAGGTCCAACAGCTCGGGGAGTCACCTCGGTTCAGCAAATGCCTTTTTAATGGTTCTCCACCGCTGTTACGTAAGGTTTTGATCACTAATCTCTGGAACCATCTGGGAGTCCGTCCATAACTGCTGTTACAATCTTTAATCTAAACATCCATACGCTGAAAACAGCGATCAGATAACAGACAGGTTTACGTTCAAAATGAAGAATCAGATGAATTTAGCGCATTCTTGGTGAATGAGGCTCAAAAGGTTTGATTTCCCGACGCTTCGCTGTTAAAATGTGTCCAGAATCCACTTCCTCCGCTTCCGTGTCCTCGTTTTCTGAAACTGCCGAGAAATCTCTCCTCGGCTCGTTTTTCTTGAGACTGGATTCGAAAAGCGTCACAGCTTTCTGCGCTCGGGCCGCAACAAACATTTCAAGAGCAGCCAGAAGGAAGAGAGAGCGATAGAGGAGTGTGAGGGATGGCCGAGCTCCACGCCAGGACGGCCTCCTCCTGCTTCAGCCGGGAACAAGAGCTGCTTCACCCCGAGACTCCCGCATTGATGTGGATCTGAAAGGCTTTAAAGTTTTCAAAAACAGCTCCAGATCCAGATCCAGCAGCGCTATTTATAGGTCAGGACTTTGTTTTGCTTTAAAATGTGGATCTGTGATATAAAAACAGTGACACTGCTGCTTCTATCTGTTCTATCGCCACTCATGAGCTCTGTTGGCTCCTGATCAATCATTCTTTTCAAAATTCTTTGAAACATGAAAAAAACAAAACAAATAAAGCTTTATTTACATGAGGTTTGTTTCAGAAAAGTTTCACGTTTTCAAGGGAAAATGATGTAGTTCACATGTTAGACCACTAGAGGGAGCTGCTGGTTGTTTCTGTAGTCAAACCACAAGCTGCAGAGGAAGAAGCTCTAAACATTAGTAGTGTTTGTTATTTTAACGAGGACTGGTTCAGGAACTGCCTGCGTTCCAGCTCGGGGATCCGGATCTGGATCTGGATCCGGATCCGGATCGGGATACTTGACTTCAAAAAGAGTCGATCGCTGAAAACTAAACAAAACATCCGGAGCAAACCGCCACAGAACGCAGGATCCCTCTGCTCCGCCTCAACATCCTGCGTCTCCGATGAAACTGGAAAAGCTGGACGTTCAGATGAAACCAAGCAGAACATCTTCTGAGGCGAAAATCTCCCGTCACCTTCACATTTCACAGCCGGCTCCTCAGACTGCACGTTTCTCTCTCACTACTTCACCGAATCCCAAAACCACCAACACTAAAAACCGTATATTTTATTTCCTGACCATTTTCTGCTCATTTCCTGTACAGCCAGGCTTTTCTCAGACCAGAATTCTCAGTGTTTTCCTGTGGAATACTAAAGAGGCGTCATGCGCCATCGTTTGATCTGCCGCCTCTTGTGGCCATTCAGCTGGTTTGTCGTTAATTTGAGGAATTTGAATGAAGTTTGTTGACATTCTACATCTCTTGAGCTGTGAAACGATACATTACACCTGAATGAGACTTCCTCCGTCAGGAAGAAATGTTTGAGGTGAGCTGCCACCATCTTGGATCAGTGATGCTCGGAGACGCCAGCGGTAACCAGACACTGTTTCTGTGATATACTTCACCATCTGGATTCTGAAAATGCACATTTACTTCATTGTGCTTTTCTCCAACATATTGCACATTGGTTTTTTTCATATTGCAGAGGATTTAGTGATTTGACTGTTTTTGTACTTTACACTGGAATATACTTTGTTCTGACACTTTATATAGTCTATTGTTGGAATGAACATATTTCAGTCGGTAGCTAAATGCTGGTTCATCAGGGGCGTCACTGGGGTTTAGGTGGGTGGGGGTCGGCTCGCCCCCAGGAGATGCACAAGATGTTAGTGAACACAGTACATGACCACAAAATCTCACAAACTAACAAAGACTGAGAAATTATTCATTATTATTTCCTATTTAAAAGAAAAAAATACAATACAACTACAGTCATAGGTTTGGAACCCCAGCAGTCCGTGAGCCATAGCTTTGTGATCCCTGAAAAGATGTCAAATAAATGAATGATAAGTGAACAGCCTTGTTGAATCAGTAAACCTGTACAGGAGCAGTTATACACCAACAGAACCCATCAAAGGGCTGCTTGGACTTTTTTTTTTTTTTGTAGTTGGTTTATTTCAGTCTTCGTTTTACATGGAAAACACAAGTAGCATAATACTTACAACTTAAACAATACATTTGACTGAAGGGGTATAGACAGAAGTTTATCACTTGTATCGCCTACCCCAGCAACATAAATGTTACCAAGACAGCAACAAAATATATTTTCAAAAGAAAAGAACTAGTTCGTCCAGGTATTGCTTCTTCTTCTCCTTATTTATTTTTTTATTTCACCTCTCAGCGTTTCTTACCCTCACACATCTCGCACCTACACACTATTCTATGTTCAAGACACACCCAAAAATACACACTCACACACACAAACACACATGCTCAGACATTTGATTACAGTCATTTTTACACTTTGTAAGTTTTCCAGAGTAGCTTAGTTTAATCAGTAACTTTATATTTATTTATAATACTGACCTTATACATTTTTTTGAAAAGTATGAATATTTTTGGGGCCCTTTAATGTATCGTCCAGATCATTCCATAAATTGACACCTCTAAACGAAACACATCGACTTTTCAAGCTGGTCCTCACTGAAGCCGTTTTGAAAATCATGTCTCCTCTCAAACTGTACTGTCTCTCTCTGGGTTTGAACAAGACTTGGATGTAGTGAGGGAGCGTATCGTTATGAGCCTTATAAATGACAAAAGCAGTGTTTAGACTGACAATATCCTGAAATTTAAGACACTTTAATAAAAAGATAATTGGTTGGAGCATAATAGTCTACCTGAGTTACAATTCTTATTGCCTTCTTTTGCAGTAAGAAAATTGAATTCATGTTTGTCTTATAATTATTCCCCCAGGTTTCAACACAATAATTAAGGTACGGGAGGATCAGAGAGTTATATAATAATTTAAGAGCACTTTTATTCACAGAATGTATAATTTTATGTAATATGGCAATTGTTTTTGACATATTTGTCTTTATTTTATTAATGTGCATTTTCCAGCCTAATTTATTATCTAGTTTTACTCAGAAAAATTTTGTGGAGTCCACCCTTTCAATCTCTACACTGCCAATTTTAATGCAACACTGTTTGTTAATTTTTCTGTTACAAAAAATTATGGATTTAGTTTTGTTCACATTTATCGATAATTTGTTGGTGTCAAACCATTTTTTTTTAAATATCAAGTTCCTTTTCAGCAGTATGTAAGAGACTATCAAGGTCACGCCCAGAGCAATACAACCTAGTGTCATCAGCAAATAAAATACAATTAATATTTTTTAGGACATAGCGGATTTCATTTATATAGAGGATAAATAACTTTGGTCCCAGTACTGATCCCTGGGGTATTCCATAAGTAACAGGGCTTTTAACTGAGTTTTTATTACCTAGTTGTACATATTGTTCTCTTTCTGATAGGTAACTTTTTATCCAATCATGAGCAACCCCCCTGATCCCATATCGTTCTAATTTTTTTTGGTAGTGTTGAGTGGTCAATTGAGTCAAATGCCTTACATAGATCTATAAAAAATGCCAACTGAGTATTTTTGTGGTCTACTGCTGTGGTTAAATTCTCCACTAAACCCATCACAGCCATTGATGTTGACCTGTTTGTCCTGAGCCCATACTGCTGCTCACATAAACGTTGATATTTGTCAAGAAAACGGTCAAGTCATTTTACAAATAATTTTTCAATTATTTTTGAAAGCTGTGGTAGTAAAGCAATTGGTCGATAGTTACTGAATTATATGTTTGTCTCCATTTTTAAAAACAGGTATAATTTTGGCCGTTTTCATTTTTGTTGGAAAGACACCAGTTAAGAAGCTTTGGTTACAGATATATGTGAAAGGAGCAACTATATCATTCATAATTTCTTTTACCATAGTCATATCAATATCATTGTAGTCTGTGGACCTCTTATTTTTGAAAGAAGTAACAATTTCAATTATTTCATTTTCGTGAACACCTGTGATAAAAAAAGATTTTACATTTTTTGGGATTATTTTGTCATCAATTCCAGTGGTGTTAGGTGGTTGAACAATTTCATTGGCTAAGTTGGCTCCAACATTCATGAAGTAATTATTCAATGAATTAGCATTTTCCTCAGGCTTGTTGATAATTTGATTTCCCTCTGCAAAAAACTTTGGGCATCCTTGTTTTGTGATTCCCTTCCTGATTATTCCATTTAGCACTTCCCATGTTCCTTTAATGTTATTCTTGTGTTGTTCTAGCTTGTTACAGTAATTTAATCATTGATTACATTTTATAATTTTTAATAATTTGTTCTTATATATTTTGTATCCAAGTTCAGTTTCTTTCCTTCTATGTTTCATGTACATTCTATAAATATATCTTTTCTTATTACAGGCTTTTACTATCCCCCTTGTAATCCATGGTTTTCCCTGTCTTGATGTGTGTGTGATAGGTTTTTTTTTTCTTTATTTGAGTAACATGATAATAAACAAATCAAAATCACATCAACAAACAAAAATACAATGGTGGTACTCAAAGGGAGCAGGTGGAAGTTCAAAGAACTTCTAACAGAGCCGTGCACGCCGGAGGAGATCGCGCTCGCACGCTTCTGCGTTTCCTGGGAGAAGCAGGAGAGCCGGGCGGATGGTCTGGCACATGCGCGTCGTTCAAAAAGTGAGTAACAGACGTTTGGCTTCGTCTTTTCGAGAAAATCCTGTATTACACCTTTAATGTTGTCATTAATGACTTGTGAACATCTCTGGTTTTCATCTGCTCCGAACGGCGCTGTCGTGTCAACAGAACCCCGAAACGCAACAAAAGTTTTCCATTTTCATTTGAAAAGGTTGAACGGGGCTGAGTTTCTAGATGTTTCTGTGTTTCTGAGGCGTCAGACGGAGGAGGTGGAGGTCTGGAGTCCTTCGGCTGCTCGGAATGAAAACAACTAAAATAAAGCTCTTCGCACAGAATCAATATGAATGAAACAAAAAAAAAAAAAGCCAATTCCAGACAGGCTCTCCACGGGGAGCTGGGTAATTATCCTCTGAGCGCCTGTTAACTAAGAGGAGCGCCGAGTGCAGCGATGAGCGCCGACATCTTCCTCCAATTACATCAATCAACAGGACGGAGCGAGGAACAGCGAGGAGGAATCACGTCTCGGCGGCGTTCAGGAAGCTTCCAGCAGGTCGAGCCGGCTGCAGGAGCGAGTGTGTGTTCGTCTGTCCGAGCGCAGACGGCGCCGTGGATGTACTCACAGCGTGATTAATGAGTGGGGTGTGTGTGTGTGTGTGTGTGTGTGTGTGTGTGTGTGTGTGTGTGTGTGTGTGTGTGTGTGTGTGGCCAACAAGCCCCTCCCCTACAGAAACGTCTCTGCAGGTCAGAGAAAGGTGGATCCGTCGCTGCGTTTCTCTGAAATACTTTACAGCAACACCAATATTTTTGGCAGCCATGTCTTATTCACTATTTCATAAACAGACAACAGAGAGTTACTGAGTAACTGTCAATATTCACTCCAGCGCAGCGCAGCCTCGTTTTCCGTCTTTTCTGTGGAGAACGACTCAGAATATTTTCAAAAGGTTGTGTTTTCAGTGACAAGCGGAGCAGGTTCAGTCGCTCACAGGTTTCATCTTCCTCTTGGTTCGTCCTGGTTTCTCCTGATCATCGTCCTCCAGGACTGACTGAGCCTTTCGGCCAGTTTCCCCCTGAGGAGGCCCAGATGCTCCAGCTGTGCTGCTTTTCTGTTGAACCAGACCTCAAAACATTTTTTCACTTTGGGCGTCTGCTTCACGAAGATTTAGTACCAAGTCCTCAAACCTTGATCAGATCAGGCTGCAGGGGAGGAAGAGGAGGAGGAGGAGGAAGAGGAGGAAGATGAGTCACTGCGATCACAGAGCTTCTCTTCAGGCCACCGCCATGATGACTCAGAGTCAGAAAAGGATTCTTCTAATCCACAAAGGTTTATTGAATCTTTAGGCTGAGTGTCTGGATGAAAGAGTTCCTTCAGCGTTGTGTCCAAATCTTAGATTCAACGTCAGTTTTACAAGAACTGAAGGTCGACGTCCTCAAATAATCCAACAGCTGAATTATCTTTTAAGTCCTAACTGTATTAATATTATTCAACATAATTTACTCCAAAACCAAGAGAAATCCAGACTGCATTAATGTGAAAATGTTAATCTTTCACATGAAATCCAAAAAGGTAGGAAAAGATATTTAAACAATATAAATACTGAATTATGTAAAAGATTCATATTTTTGTAATTAAAAAAAAAAAGTATAAAAGTGATATAAATGGATGGTATTACTAAATATTCTGTCTGTATGTCAGATTTTTTTTTTTTTTTTTTTTGCAACCAAAAACCACAAATGTAGCAGAAAGAGGAATTCAAAGAATTAATAAGCATTAATCTACTCTCTTTAATGGAATTTACCGTTTTGAGGAAAAACAGACAAATAGAATAAATCTATGATTGAATAAATTGTTGGAAAAATAACAAGAGAAAGAATTTAATGTGATGTTTACAGATCAACATAAATCTGCATGGATCCGTGTTTGTATTTTTGAGAAAAGAACTATGAAATTAGAAAATATATAGTAAACCTATTACCAGCCGGCTCCTTATAATAAGTGAGTAACCTCCACTGAAACATGTGGGAAGTTTGATCCTACCTGTCTGCAGAAAAAAACCTCGTCCTCTGGGCTGGATGCTGCTGAATCCCTCTTCCTGGTGAGTCCAGGTGAGTCTTCCTGGTCCACCACCAGGTGAGTCCCGGTGAGTCCTCCTGGTCCTCCACCAGGTGAGTCCCGGTGAGTCCTCCTGGTCCTCCACCAGGTGAGTCCCGGTGAGTCTTCCTGGTCCTCCACCAGGTGAGTCCCGGTGAGTCCTCCTGGTCCTCCACCAGGTGAGTCCCGGTGAGTCTTCCTGGTCCTCCACCAGGTGAGTCCGGTGAGTCTTCCTGGTTCCTCCACCAGGTGAGTCCCGGTGAGTCCTCCTGGTCCTCCACCAGGTGAGTCCCGGTGAGTCTTCCTGGTCCTCCACCAGGGAGTCCGGTGAGTCCTCCTGGTCCTCCACCAGGTGAGTCCCGGTGAGTCTCCTGGTCCTCCACCAGGTGAGTCCCGGTGAGTCTTCCTGGTCCTCCACCAGGTGAGTCCCGGTGAGTCCTCCTGGTCCTCCACCAGGTGAGTCCCGGTGAGTCTGTCCTGGTCCTCCACCAGGTGAGTCCCGGTGGAGTCCTCCTGGTCCTCCACCAGGTGAGTCCCGGTGAGTCTTCCTGGTCCTCCACCAGTTGAGTCCCGGTGAGGTCCTCCTGGTCCTCCACCAGGGTGAGTCCCGGTGAGTCTTCCTGGTCCTCCACCAGGTGAGTCCCGGTGAGTCTTCCTGGTCCTCCACCAGGTGAGTCCCGGTGAGTCTTCCTGGTCCTCCACCAGGTGAGTCCCGGTGAGTCCTCCTGGTCCTCCACCAGGTGAGTCCCGGTGAGTCCTCCTGGTCCTCCACCAGGTGAGTCCCGGTGAGTCTTCCTGGTCCTCCACCAGGTGAGTCCCGGTGAGTCTTCCTGGTCCTCCCCAGGTGAGTCCCGGTGAGTCTTCCTGTCCTCCACCAGGTGAGTCCCGGTGAGTCCTCCTGGTCCTCCACCAGGTGAGTCCCGGTGAGTCTTCCTGGTCCTCCACCAGGTGAGTCCCGGTGAGTCTTCCTGGTCCTCCACCAGGTGAGTCCAGGTGAGTCCTCCTGGTCCTCCACCAGGTGAGTCCCGGTGAGTCCTCCTGGTCCTCCGCCAGGTGAGTCCCGGTGAGTCTTCCTGGTCTCCACCAGGTGAGTCCCGGTGAGTCTTCCTGTCCTCCATCCGCGGGGCCGGCCTCTCTCCTCTCCGCTCGGCTAAAAAGTCGTAGCGGGCGGTAGCATCCGGATCGCTTAGCCCAGCGGACTCGGTCCGTCCCCGAAACCGCTCTGCTCACTTTGACGGTCCTTCACAACGTCTCCTCTGTTACACGACAGGCTGACTCCTCACGGTTTCTCATGCGCCCGCTACACTTCCGGTCTTCTTCTTCTTCTTCTTCTTCGGAATAATGGCGGGTGGCGACCAATAACTTAGGTGCATACCGCCACCTACTGTGTGTCTTGGTGAATGTACTTCAGGTTACCACACTTCCGGTCTGATGCGCACGCGCCACCAATCGTGCACGTGACAAAAAGATTCAGCTCCAAAACAAAAGTATAAACTTTTTATCACTTAACCGTTTTTAACATGATGCAAAATCCATATTTTAACAAAACTCATGAAATAATGTAATTTTTATTTTATTTATTCGTGGAATGAAACCCAGCCAATAAACAAATAAATAAATAAAACATCAGTGCATCATTGTTAAGTCATTAAACATCTCAGCAAACCTAATATGCTTCTTTAGAAAACCAGATTACTACAGATAAAAAGTCTAGCATTTAGCTAAAAATGGTGCTAACCTGATTTCACTGAATCATCTGCAGCAGCTGTTTGCTGCCAGGACTCCGTTTTCATGAAGTTTTCCAGTGAAAACAGAAAACCTTTCTTCCGTTTGGGAGTATGTTTCATGCATCTTTTTGAAAATGTCTTCAACGGTGGAAGATGGGGCAAAATGTAACTTTTCAAAAAACAGGACTCTGTCTCAGTGTTAATGTGGAAAAAGGCAACTTCTTGAAAACACTCTGGGGGGAAATTTTTACTTTTTGAAAACACTCCAACTCCGTCTACATGCAAATGGAGGAAATGCAACTTTACTGACAATATGCTCGTGCACATTGTTTTTAAAACACTGTTTTGAACGTAAAACTTTTCTCAGACGAAAATACAAAAACGCTGCGTTTTCACTGGAAACTTTCTGCAGGAGGAGCTCTGCGTATGTCTGTTTTCAGGATGAGAATGAGCTTTCCAGAGGTAGAGTCTCAGGTTTCTGCTGGAAATCCTCCGGGATGAGCGGAATAAAGGAAGCAAAGCGAGATTTTCAGATGTGACGAGCAGAGTGAGAGTGAGAGTGAGAGGAGTGAGGAGGAGCGCAGCTCTGTGTGTTCGTCCTCCCGCCGGCTCTCAGGGTGAAGAGACGCCGTAATGAGACGGCGCCGGGCCAGATGGTGCTTCTTCCCTCGCCCTCGCCGTCCTCCTCTTCCTCCTCTTCCTCACCAGCAGCGGCAGCAAACTTTCAAGAGACACTTCAACACCTGAAGGTGCTGGAAGGGGCCCCGGGTGTGACGACTCATTACCGCGCTCTGTCTATTCTGAGACTGACGAACACGAACTGGAACTGCTTTCTGTTTGGACGGCTCGTTAAAACGAGGCGAAACAGACGCCGCCATGAACGAGCAGGGAGAACATGAAGCACTGAGCTGTGATACATTGTTCAAACTGTGTTGAATCCGCCTGTCAGGTTTGCAAAAGAAAACTGCTTTGAAATGTTAATTTCTACGACAACACAGTCCGATGTCGTTTCCATGTGTGGCCACAAGTTGGCGCTGTTTTTGCAATGAAACCACTACTTTCGGTTTTATCTTGAAAATGTTGGCTTAAACAGAGATTCATTTACATCCCAGTGGCTTTCAGAGTGCGTTGAGCTGAAAAACCTTGATGAGACAAAAACAGCAGCAAACATAATTTTTACGTTTCTGTTTTTTTAAATTCTGTTTCAAACGAAGACGTTCAAGAGGCTACAATTCTTTTTATTCATTTGTTAACTTATCACTAATAAATGGTCTTGATACAACAACAAACACAGTAATGTCATTGAAACCTAAACTTTAGCTCAATTATCATGGAAGCAGTTCTGTTACTATTCCACTGAACTCCTGTTGACTGGCCGTCTTATCAATACTGAAATAACTCAGAATTACAACTTCATTTCGCATAAACAGCCAGAAGGTGATTCTTCTAACGGCTGTCAGGAGTTTAGAGCGTCTTCCTCCTCACTGATGAACCTCGGTTTCAGGATTTAAACGCTGGAGACGGTTCCTCCTCCTCGCCGTCGCTGTTTGACGGAGTCTTAATCCGAATGCGTCTCTCTGGCGTCTCTCCGGTGTCTCAGTGCGATCCGGCCCCCCAGCAGCAGGCAGAACGCCGCCGCCATGATGGCGTAGGACTCCAGCAGCGTCCGAACGGCGGCCGGGAAATCGGGGGGTGGAGGAAAGACGGACGGGCCGCGGCCGAGGCGGGGGTGATCAGCAGACGGATCTCAGCAGCCCGCCGCCCGGCAGCCAGCAGACGTAGGAACCTGGGATGTTTTGGGAACAGTCCAGGTCGAGGTTTTATCTTCACAGCCCTCTGAATTACTGTCACACAAAGTGAGTGAGAAGAAACCTGCAGCGTCACATGATGCACTAAAAAGGTGTGTTGCACTGTTTGGTGAGCTCCGGCAAAAAAGACAGACGTCTCTCTCGTTCAAGAGCGGCGGAGAAAAAAAAAAGGTGAGAGGTGTGAAGACGAGACGTTTAGACTCTGACCTCTGAGGTGAAGCACAAACACCGTCACCGAAGAGCAGCAGGTCAGCGACCCCGTGACAACCGCCAGCGAAGAAAGCAGCGAGCGGCTTCGCTTCCTGTGTGGTGTGACAGCGTGTGTGTGTGCTTCTTCAGACCTGCAGATCCGTGACGCGTTCGCTAACCTGAGTCCCCGTTCTCGCCGGTGAAAGACGACGGTGGTGCCCTCGGCGTCGACCTGCAGCGGGCCTGGCGGCTCGGCGCGGCCGCTGGCGTTCCCTTACCGGTAGAGGTTGTTCGGACTCTCGGTCCCAGGCCACGGCCATGTTGGGACGGCGCCGGGCACCCAAGGTGAGCACGCCATCTGCTGGGTGGGTCAGGTAGTACACCGGATCCGCTCCGGCGTGGAGGCGGAACTGCGGCACAGGAGCAGGATCTCATTCAGGCTGCTGCAGAATCTGAGTTAGTTTGAACATTCTAAGAATGTTATGTTACACCTTATTCGATCCTCAACCTTAAAAACCAAAGGTTCAGTCTGAGTGTTTTTGAAAACTTGTTTTACTGTGATGAATATAAAAATGAAACTTTGAGCCAAAGGAACAGAAAATAAACTTTACAGTGTTTATCAGAGCAATCCAAGCCCCTCGGTCTGTCGGGAACAATTCAGATGAACATTTCCGTCTTTCTTTTCCTTTGTTGACCAAATGGAAACCGTAACATTAGATTTCTGCCCCCTTCCAGTTGTTTCTGTGTACGACTTTCTCATCTCAACTGTTCGACAGAACTGAACGTAAAGTAACTGCAGTGAAGAGGATGCAGTTTGTAGAGTGTAAACTCACATATAGAATCAACAAGAACTGTAAGGGATTCAACAGACATCGCAACAGGCACGTTTACATGCGCCAGTATAATCCGCTTATATGGCGGAGCGGATTGTAAACGCGTCATGTAAACACCTGAGTGGATCCGCTTCACTCGGAGGGGATTGTATTTCACAGCCGATTGTATGAGGTGGTCTACACCGATCGACAATCTGCTCCGTGTCTCATATAAACGCCGCCTGACAGCAGATGTTCCGAGCATGCACACCCCAGTAAGTAGTGATGCAGTAAACCGGAAGCAGGAAACAAGCAGAAAAAGCAGCGGTTGAAAAACACTTTTTTAATTAATAAAACCCCCGAGAGAACAAACACTGGAGAGGCGAGATGGAAGCAAACTGTGAAACAGCGAGTTGTACAAAGAGCTCCGTGGCAGAATACGAGCGATCGTCTGGCCGGTGTTATGGATTAACTGGTTCTTGTTTTAACGAATGACGGCGGAGGTCTGTGTAAACACATGCCGATAACAGTAGTTGTTAAAGTAAGACTCACAAAAGACTTTAAAACGTATACACTCACTGTAACTGTTGATAACTGACGTTCTCCAGAATGACTACATGTTTCAGTCATGTACTGGTCACCAGTTAACACGGGCACCAGTTAACTCAAAACATCGGCATGGAGCAGAGCTCACACCGAGACGTGGCGCTCGGCGCGGCGTTGCTCCGGCCAGGGGAGCAGCCGCTCCCTCAGCAGCGTCTCATGGAGATGTTGGGACATTATTTGAGCAGATATCAGCAGATAAAAACTCTCTGCTCGGCGCTGAGGACTGCTGCTGCAGAGAGGAAGACTGGAAGTTCCTCCAGAGACTTTGTGTGCATGTCACAGGACGCTGTATAATCCGCCAGCCCTTGTAAACACTTGTAAACGAGGATTCATCGTGGATCGCTCTGTATGCCGTACATGTATAGACACATGTTTAATACGATTGTTTACAGTCGGATTGAAAAAACACCCACGTAGACTGGGCCAGTGAAAACCCTCAGTTGGCTTTTTCCAGTCCACCTTCATTCTCTCTGGGACCCAGCAGCCACTGAGAATGTTCTTTTTCAGTCACTTCAATCCAAATACTTCGAGCGGCTGCAATGCTGTCGCATTAAAGTGTTTATCAAAGTTCAAGCATGGAGGAGACTAAACACAAGGTCACATGGGAGATTCATTGTGTGGCTTTGTTAAGAAACTGTTTCAGCTCTGAAGTGCTCAAGTCCTTGTGATTGTACGATCTGTTTGTTGAAGAGGGTTCATATTGTCGGCTCTGCGCTCTGTTCTCAGTGAAGCAAGCAGAGGATTGTCAGTAAATACTCTCTGAGTTAGAAGAAACAGCCACAAGCGTGAATAACATGTAAAAATATGGATGCAAAGCAGCGGCATTGCATGTATTGTGCATTTTTTTCCCAATAATTGCTCTCAATTGACATTTCAAGGGCCGTTCAGGGGAAACACAGCGTGGCCCACCTGTAGTACGAAGCTTTATCCTGCGTTTACTGAGCATCCAGTCGATTTCTGCTCATTCTGTTTCCCGTGAAACGGCGCTCTGGCGACATTTGGTATCATGTGACCAACGTACAGATTGAAAATTTGTGAAAAACAGTCACATTTTGGAATTTCAAGCAAAAACCTGGTGCTATGAAAAGCCTTGTCTCGCCAGTGATTGATCTGTAACTGAATTTCAGCTTCCAATGATGAACCGACTTCACTTATCTTCATGTGAAGACCAGGTGTCTTTGTGGTTCCGGTAAATGAACTTTAAATGGATTTTACTGTTGTGTGATTCATGATAATCGGGTTGGGATGTGAAGTCCTGCTCCACCAGACCAGATCCCAAAGCTGGATCACATTCACCCACAAGCACTACCTGAGGACTCCTCCGGCTCACCTGTACCCGAGAAACGCCAGCAGAGCGAGCAGCCTGGAGGAGGGCCGGTCTCCGCCGGGGCAGGTCGCCCGGCAGCTCCGAACCTCCAGCGTCGCGCCGTTTCTCCTCAGGTGGCTGAAGGCGGCGGGCAGCGCGCCCGAGCCGCACGAAGCCGTCTGATTGGCCCCTCGGTAGCGCACGTGCAGGAAGCGCGAGTGCACGTAGCAGAGTCCGACGCGGACCTGCTCTCCCGGGATCCCGCAGCGGTCGCACACCGACCAGGGCTGGAAGCCGGTGAAGACCCGGTACGGTTCCTGAGGGGGGCCAGCTCCTTCCGGTCCTCCAGCCTTCACCCTCTTCGGAATCGACCTGAAAGCAACGATGGAGGAATATTCCACCAAAACGTTTTTCTCATGTTTCTTTTCTCTTTTTTGGTTGTTGCTTATCGTGGAGCATGAATCTGACCATTGAACCAAAACAGACTTGAACGAGAGGTTAAATCCTCCCATTAATCAGTCTGTCCTGTCAATGTCTCTCTGTCTGTCCCCGAACTCCAACGGGAAAACCAGAACGTCTCCTCTGAGTCTGGTTCTACAGTAACATCCTCTGAGTGCAGCGGTCAGTAATTGGCTTCATCCTAATGCTTTGGACCAGAGATCTGAAACGTGTCCGCCACGTGCAACAAAGTTTTCAGCCTTTTTCTTTAATTTTTCACATGAATTTAAATTTTAAACAAGACCAATTCAATTCAATTCAATTCAAAAAACTTTATTTGTCCCCAAGGGGCAATTCAGAGCACGCAGAGCAGTCAGTGCATAATATAACAAATATATACAAAAATTTAAATTTAAATAAATTAAAATGACAAATATCTTAATATCATACCAGTACTATACTATACAATATACAAATACTGTCTGCAATCCTAGAGTGCAATATGCAGAGAGCAGATCGGAAGCATCTTTGGATAAGGAACTCCAAACAGGTCCGATTCAGGACGTTAGCACCACCGTCCAGGTCTGTCCTCACCTTGGACTGAACTGGACCACGCGGCCTCCTGGAGGTCCAGGTCTAGCCGTAGAAGAAGTCGTTGTGGGCGGAGCCGCAGACGTAGACGCCGGCGTCGTCGGGTCCGGCTCTGAAGATGAGCAGGCTGAAGAGTCGATGGAGAATCGACTCCGCAGGTCGCTGCCGTGGAGGACCTGCCTGCTGTCCAGGAGCTTGTTGCCATGGAGATCTGTCAGGGCTCGGGTGTCCTCGGCGCCACCCGAGTGTTTCCTGAAGAACCAAACGACCGACTGGACCTGGAAAGCACCGACAGCGTTCTGCTGACCGATACGTTCAGTCGTCTCTGTCTGGGACTGAATCGTGTCCTCAGCTTTCTCTACGTTCACAGCTTCATTTCAGACATTACTTTCTGTCTGTTATGTTCCAAACTTCTGCTTTTCTTCACTTTTACAGCTGAGAAAGAACATCATTAGAAAGTAATCAATGGCAGCTAGAGAACGTAAATGCCAGCGGACGCTCATGGCCGTTTGTGCTCAGTCATTTCAGCTTAATGCACGTCTGTTTCCCCATCGCTCATGTTCGTCACCAGGCAACGTGAGGAAATGTCACCCGGTAATGTGGACATCCAGCCACATCTCAAACAGAGGAAATAAAACAATCAAAGTGAAGATGAGCTCTGAGTTGTGGATGCGACCTGCGGTACCTGCGGCGGTTTGCAGTGACAGGGCAGCTCCACCGTGACCCCTGACAGGAACGCCGCGTTGCTGAAGGTCAGGAAGGCCAGACACGCTCTCCGGGCGAACACATCCTGCTTGTCCTCGCGGGCTTCGTAGGTCCAGGCCCCCGGAGACAGGACGAGGAGGAGGAGGAGGAGGAAGGCAACAGTCGGCATGAGGCTGATCCCAGGTCTGAGGTCCAGACCTCGGTCTGGTTTCTCCTCGCAGTTCCCTCAGCAGCTGAGAGCTGCAGCAAAAACAATCATCCTCAGCTTCGTTTCTTTTTCTCATAAGATCTTCTGACCGACCTTTTTATCTACTCCACCTCGATGAAGATTACAATAATATTGTCAGAAAGTGACCCGCAGATCATCTTCTAATGCTGTGAAGACTTGAGCCTAACCTCCGGTTGCCATGGTGACAAACTGCCGTTGCTTATCTCTAAATATAGAAAGTTGCTGTTAACCAACCCTGAGTCACAGAAATTAGCACCATAAATTACTAACACAGCCACGCGGAGGGTAATGGTTGTTTTTGTTGTTCTGTTTTTTACAGGCGGTAAAGTGCTAACGCTAATTTAACCCTGCAGAGTCGTCAGCGGCCTGTTTCTCTTCATCACATCGATGGATCGTACTCAGTCTTTAAATCCCACATGCCCATAAAATATATTTCAGGGTATATTCTATTAAAAACAGCATATTTCAGTGTACATCGCAACATATAATACACATTTCAGGGTGTATTATATTGAAAAGTGTACATTTCAGTTTATGTTATATCATATATGGCTCATTTCAGGGTATATTGTATAAAAACTGCCAAGTTCAGGCATTTGTGCTTATATAATGCCATATCAGATATTATTGCATTAAAATACAAATTTCAGGGTATATTGAAACATATAATTCACATTTCAGGTAGAGAGAGGGCCAATACCGATTATCAGTAGTCAGGGAAGTTGATAGCCAATAGTTTTACAGCCGATACTGATTTGCAGTAAAGGAAAATATTGAAAAGTACAAAGCCTCTCGGGCTTCTGTAAGCTACTCCTGTTTTGTGTTTTGTAGGCGTTTTCAATCTTTCATCATTATAATATGTGAATTCTTGCAGGAATTTCAGAGACAAATCTATATTCTGTATTGTTGAAGGCAGACACGCTGAGTACGTCTTCCAGGTGTAATTCTGACACTGCTCAGCCTCGAATGATCATCGATCAGATGATTTCTCATGATCGGACCTTCAACCCTGATCATGACAGTCCTCAAAAAGTGCGGCTGCTTCTTCGTTTGAATCACTGCAGGAGGAATGCCAGCGAGGAGGGAAGCTGGAGATGAAGTGGAGCTGAGAGTTTGTGTTTTGACCTGAGTGGATGATTGTTTCGACGTGACGCTCAGCACAGATTTTCCATGTACTTGATCAGAATGGCTCCCTCGCCTCCGTCGGGGGGCGGAGCGGCTGCCGCTGCAATCTCGCTGTGTGTTTTATTGTTGCGACTGCCAAATGTGGCACGAGGGGAAGCGGTAAACGGTTCCTCAGCTGCACTTTGGAGTCAGATGTGAGGAGGCAGCTGCCAGATAACGAGTGCCACAAGAGTTAGCAGCTCCTCCAGCGATCCGGCTCCCTCCGCTCTACTTTCCAAGCTCTTTATCTGCTCCGAGACGCTGAAATCTTCGCCAGCAGCATCTTCCTCCAGGATGAGCGATTACAATCATGTTAAGGGAAAACGCAAAACCTTTGTCCCGCCTTTGCTCGGCTTTGTGAAAATCATGCACGCTCTGGGTGTGGTTACTTTCCAGCTTGAAGCAAAGGAAGCCGGTATTGGCATTATTTGACCCGCAGAACCGCCGTGCCACCTTTCTGTTAGTGAGGCCGTACACGTGCACTACCGTGGCTTTCAGCCGTGCAGCTTGGCTCGATCGCACTGTGGTTAGACTGATGGTAGTAGAACTTGTTTCTGACGTGCACACCACACACACATTCATGATAAAAACAACCAACAAATCTCAGTAGAAGTCCGACTGTCTCATTTTCAGTGTTTTTGTTGTTTCCGTGTGAGTGTAAAACTTCTCTGATAAGTAAAAGCAAAAAGTATGTGTTTTCATTGAATCCGTGCTTACGCCTGAGAGGAGCGCATGAAGCTGCACACTCGGACGCTCAGGTGAGCTCTGCGCCTCTCACTGGTTTTGTCTCATGCGACCCTGACAACGCCACCGCAGGTTGAACCGTCGTCCCAGCAGCAGCAGCAGCAACAGCATGACGCACTGCTCTCACACGGAGAACCACTGGAGATGACACAGGCTGCTTTTCTATCAAGAAAATCAAAATTGAGCCTCTAATCAAAGCAGTCCTGGAAAAAAAGCCTGAAGGAAAACACTGGGTCCATCTCTGACAGCCTCGTTTTTGAACAGGACGCTTCACTCCGAACAGCTTTTCGTGTCGACACCAGGCGCCGCAGAGAGAAGGTCTGATCATGGCCTGGACGTCTTTTTAAACTGAAAAACGGGCCCTTTGTTCATCCTGGGGAGGCACCGAGTCCAAGTACCAACCTGAAGCTACTTACTGGTACCGAGTACCAGAACTAGTGCTATTGAACGCTATTCGGGCCGGGAGCTTTTCCAGGACGACGGTCTGGTGCAGGATCAGGGACGATCCTGGAGTCTGTAGAGCGACGGGACGGACGGACAGACGGGTGAGAGACAGCCTCTGGAAATGTTAAACTCAGTGTTTCTTATTTCAATGCTGATGGTGGAAATGCATGTGCGCGTGCACGTGAGAGTTACAGGGAGCGTTTCACTGTTAGCACATCCATTGTTGCTCCCAACTCTTCTTCACTGGTGGATCGCATCGTCTGAAGGCTTAAAGGTGCTGTAGGCAGGATTTTGCTAGTCAATGCTAATTTTTCTGTGTTTTGTTTGGATTAAATGTTAGAGTATCCATTGATAATCCTTTAGGAGTGTAGCATAATTGCACTACCGCGAGGGCGCAGTGTTTCCATCTGTCTCTGTTCTGAGCTGAAAAGGAATCTCCACAGCTCCAGGTGTCTTTGACCAATCAGAAGAGCCCCTGAGGCTCTAACTGTGATTGGTCGAGGGGCGTTCGTCACACGTTCTTGTGGGAGGGGTTTAACTTACGTAAGGGCGTAATGTCAGAGAAAACAGGACAGGATTGGCTGTGCTGGTTTTCAAATCGCCATCTTAGATGGGTCAAATCGCCATCTTGCTTAGGTAACCCTGAGCAAGATGGCGGAGATGCGGAATCCTGCCTACAGCACCTTTAAAACAGCAGGAAGATGGCGCCGGCTGTGGATTGGACAGCTGTGTCAGTCCAGCCTGGGGACGACACCCACACCAAAACAACAGGCGTGAACAAACACCGTCAGGGATTACACAGTGAACGCCTGGGAGAGCAAAAACACTCATCTGAAGTGTTTACAGCTGGGGAGAAGCTCACGGCGCCATCCTCAAAAACTGCTCCCAATCTTGATAAATGCAGCTTTTGACATTTCCACAATATGTTGCATCATCTGCTTTTCTTCAAAGAAAAAAAACCCACTTCAGATGAGGAGGGAAAAGAGGCTCCAGTCCCGTTAAACACTGCTGTGAATGTGTCCAGTCAGAAAACTGCAGATTGAAAGAGGAGATGCTGAGGGTAATTCGTCATAATGAAGCCGGCAGTGTCTCGCTGCTGCCAGGTGTCGGGTGGTTTTACCTGCATCTTTAATGAAACCACTTTTTCACCATGAATAATTCCCTCAGAGGTTATTTGTAGTCTGATTTAGTTTCGGGTAAAAAGCTATCATGATCTCAAAACTGCAACAAATGAGTGTAAAAAGTGAAGCCTGAAAGTCGACATCGCTTCTTCTTCTGTGGTTTCTTCACGCAGTTTCAAGTGGAAACGCGTTATTGAAGGAAGGAAGAACTGAAGAGGAGCTGAAGAGATAAAAAGAAACGCCTGAAAGCCAGACGACTGCGATAAGAGACGAGGCGTCTGAGAGGAGCGACGTTCCTCCTGACCGCCGCCGCTTCTTCAGGAAAACTGCAAACGACATGGAGGTAGTGGTGCGATCGGAGAGAGTGATAGATGTCTTTTAAAAATGTAAACACATTTCAACTAATTAATTGTGATTAATCACAAAATCACAAATTTAATGCACAAAAATGTCTTTCTCTAACTCTTTTATCTTAAGTGGAGCAGTTTCACGTCACAAAACTCTCACTAATGAGAGAATTGAACCATCCCACTTTTCAAAGGAAGGTCAATCCCAGTTTCGCTTTCAGTGTAGAACAGTTCAGAACATCGACGCCACAGGAGGATATTTATAACGTTTTCAAGCTTCAAATGAAGAATCTGATCCTCATAATTCACCTGGACTGCACAGGGATGAAAAAACAATGAAGTCTCAATGACAGGAAAATGACTTTTCTATTCTAAATAATAATTGTTGACAGACCTCCATTAATTAATCATGATTAATGAACATAAGAGCATCATGTCCAGTCTGTCTTCTTCTCAGTAATATTAAAGACTCTCCAGACGGCGGCCTTTTCTCCTGCTGAGTGTTTTAAATCAAACGATCGTCGCCGGAATGAGACTCTGACACAGAGAACTCCATGGACGCTGCTGGAGGACTGGGTGTTGGGAGGACAGTCCAGATCTTCCCTGAGGACTGGACTGTTCATCGGACCGGCCTGTTCCTCCCACGGCAGGCGAGCCTCGGCATCGCGGCTCCAGATTACCAGCGCACATGCATCTCTTCACGTCTGGACTTTTTGCTTCCGTTGGCCGTCGTTTCCACGAAGCCGAGGCTTTCAGCGCGTTGGCACGCGGCCAGCTAATCATCTGATGGCTGCGACTGGAACCCAACCCTCCCCGTCTCCAAATACTGCAAATCAAGTGATGCTGGATTCCATTTGAACACTTCTTATTAAATGTACGCTTTAATATACAAACTGCTCCATCAGTGCTGAGCCTGGGCGATGGAGTCCTTCCGTGACGGCCGTGGAGTGGCTCTGGCTGCTCATGTCTAATGGAATTCAGACATAATTACACCCTCGGAGATGGTGAGTGCTCCGATGCCGGTCGGCGCTCTGAGTCTGAGGAGGTGAGAAGTTCTCGCCAGAGGTTGTTCGGCCTTTTACCAGCCGCCTCTCAGCCGTTGACTCATCGATCGAACTCACAGAGACAGTCGGCCACAGAGACGCTTCCCATCAATAAATCCCCTCTTCCACCGCAGATCGGCAAGTCTTTGGATAGTTTGTCATGAACAGGTTTTATTTGGAGGTATATCTCACGAGTTTAGGAATGCTCCTCTTTTATTTTGTGCCTATAAACCGTGAACATTCATCCTTTCATTTGACGAGACGTCTGACTGACCTGCCGAACCCGACGTCTCAAGTGAAAACCAGTTCATACAGAAACATTTTCAAAACTGTCTGTTCACCTCAAATGGTGGAAACAAAACGTACTAGTTAGCATGCTGGGCCACCAGACGACCAAAGTTTAGTGTTAATATCAGAGACTCTCAACTCTAAAAGTCCCGGGAGCTCCCCAACAACCAAAAGGCCCCAGACTAACAGGCTGCAGCTGGTCGCTGGAGGATGTGTTCTGATACGGCTGCCGGACGTTTCCACATCGTTTGGGACTTTTCCTACGCTTTTACCCTTTTCTGGAAAAAGTTCTAAAAAAAAAAAAAAAAAAAAAATTAGATCAATTTTAGGCTCAGACATAGACTCCTCTTTCAGTTTGTTGTACTTGGGAATTTACCAACAGCAGAAAAAAAAAAGAGATACTTATCACAAAGACTGTTAGTTGCAAGAAAGCAGCACTAAGAAAATGGCTGAGTCAGGAGCCCCCGTCAGTTTCAGAACGGGAAGAGATCATTGAGGAGATCTGCTCTATGGGGCTTTGGACTTCCTCTATGAGATATGCAAATGCTAAATTAGTAAGTTACTGGAAACCCTAGAAATCATTCACTAACTTAATATCATGACATTTGCTGTTCTGTTGCACCTGTTTGGCTGTGTTCTGGACAGAGGTTCCACTGTGTGCTTCACAGGGTGAAGATGTTTAACGTGGACCTATTATGCTATTTTTCAGTCATGTCATATAGGTCACAGACACCTAAAAACATAGTATATAAGTTTTTTGCCCCAAATTCGTCCTATTTTCGGAGTTTGAGCATTCTAAAAAGTGGCTCTGAGGAGCCTTCTTCAGAACAGCCTGTTTTTGACAGCCTATTTTCCGTGATGAACTTGAACGCATCTGGCCACGCCCACCTCGTAAGTTCACTGTCGTTAAGAAAGCACCTTACAGGAAGTTACACCGGAAGTTTCAAAATAAAACACCGTGCACGACCTCACGGACATAAACTTTTTCCTATATGTTGTTATTACGGAGCATCGGGAGGCACGAGAATCAGCTCAACAGGGTCCCAGACAGTAGCAAACGCGGAAATTACCGTTTTTATATATAATGAACCATACAAAAGGAACGATTGGATAAAGAAAAGCACTCATAAACCATGAACTCATCCTTGCTGGAAGTCTATAAATCACAGATCAATGTGGCTGGACGAGCAGAGCGACCTTGCAGAAGCGAAATGAGGTGTGTTTTTTATTTTCTGTTTATATCATGTGTTGTTCGTGTGACATCAAGAGCAGAGAGCCTCTCAGAGGAGCAGCCCTCTTCATCCGGACGGCGCTGCCGGTGTGTGTTGACTTTGCGCCCGGCGTGCAGTGCGCCTCCGCTGGGCTCCGGAGCTTCGCAGCGTCCCGGCGAGGAGAGGAGCGGCCCAGCGGTCCAGCGGCCGGGCGAGCCGTGCGTCTTCGCCGGCTTCGGGACCAGCTTCCGTGGAGCAGCTCCGGGCCGTTTACCCAGTCGGCCCCAACTCGGCCCCTGGAAGTCAGACGCCCGGGCGCCGTCACAGCCGCGGCCGACTCAAAGTGCCTCTCTGCTGGGGAGAGGAGCTCCGCTACGTTCCCATCCGAGCTAATTGTGGCTAAGTTAGCAAAAACTGTCAGCTCGTCAGCTGACCCACCTGAAGACGGTGGAGGAGCTGACTTTATGAAAACACTGGCGATGGAGGAAAAAATACAGCCGAAATGAGCGAACTATCCGGGGGCGGCCAAAGGCTGGATTCTCTTCCGGGGGGGGGGTGTGTTCCTCTTCATGACGTCGAGAAGAGGGAGATTTCAGAACTGCGTGTTTGAGTGTATATTTTCTTAAAAGTGGAGCCACAATTGAGGGAGGTGACTGAATTTTTCCCTTCTGGGGGATCATACAGAGGCTCTGGGAGGCAATATGACTGTAAAGACACCTTTTTAAAGTGAATTTTGCATAATATGACTCCTTAAATGTATCCTGGTAACAAAGTTCAATCATAGTCATGACTAAATGCATGTTGAACCCTGTCTGATTTTCACATTGTTACTGATTTCTGTTGTTGTTTGTTTCATGAAAAAAAAAACCCAAAAATCTTCCAGAGATGCTGCACACTTCCCAAAGGACTCAGCCTCTTGCAGTTCTGGCTGTTATTTTGTGCTGCATTCGCTGCAGTTGGACATTGGCGTTTCACTGTCGACCATGAGAGAAAACTCTTGATTTGCTGGATCCTGAATGGAAGCTTCCCTTCATGACTCCACACTCTGGCTCTCAGGAGCTCCACCCTGGACCCCCCCCCCCCCCCCCCCCCCCCCCCCCCAAACTGTCCCTCACACAGCTGAATCCTCTGGTCTGTCCAAACAGCACATCCAGCACCTCACTCTGGCTCAGGTATCTACTCAGACATCTCCTCCTCCTCCTCCTCCTCCTCCTCCTCCTCCTCCTCTCGACTTCAGGCAATCACATCGATTCTCAACGTTGCAGCACCAGATCTCTGTTTATTCCTGCTCCATCATGGCCGTCCTCGCATGTCCTAAACTACTGTCCTTCCTGGAGGATTGTTGATGCATTCAACATCCATTCGATTTACATGCTCATTAAAAATGACCGGATTGTTGGAGTAATTTAATCCGATTGACTCCATTTCTTTTTACATGCAATGCGTCACGAAGTAATGTGATTTAATTCATTTGTTCATATCTGTGCATTATTAACAACGACAAAAGGAAGTGAAATTTAGTTAGTCCAATACTTTAATTCATTTGCTGTAAAAAACAAAACAATTCAATGCAACACAAAATAAATTCTAATTCCTGAATGAAAGGTGGCAGAAAGAATAAATATATATAATCTGAACCTCCCCTTTTTTTATATTTTTAAAAATACAAACTACATTTAAGTTTTTCAATGCCTGCAAATGTGGCAAATTTAATCTCATTACAGTTGTTTATTTTTTAAACCAAACAAGGTCAGTTTTGCAACATGTATTTAATAATCACTGCTGAAAGTGTTAATAATGTTAGAATGAATTCAGTTTAGCACTTATATAACATACCCTGTGCTGTCAGTGCGAAAGGAGAACTTTCTTCAAGTTAATTAAGGAAACTCTGGTCTGGATTAAAACCTCCAGAAGGTCCAGAAACCACCTGACTGTACAGAGTGTTCCCTCCTTCTACAGAACTGATGAAGAGCACCGGGCCTGAAGGTTCAAAGGATGCACGTCTTTTATGTCCTGAGAAATTCAATTTGATTTCTATAGTATCGGTTTGACACATTCCAGGTACCGTGACTCTTTACATGACTCTCTTCAACAGAGGAAAGCCAACAGAAGCAGCACGAACATCAGCAGCCTTCAATAAACAGCTGATCTTAAAGACTTTAACCATAATATGAGAGTAAGAAAGCTCCAGTCTCATTTCCTGTGTCAAATTCCGTGGAAACAACCAGTTCAGTTAAAGAAACGACATCCATATTGAAGGTACTAAAATATTCTTGAGCCCGCTGACTAAAAATAGCGGTTCTTACTCTCTGGCTCCGTCTCGCCTCATCGTCTCCCCAACTTTCTCTCCTCTGGCTTCTCACCCATGAAATCACTGCATCCAGTCGAGCATCAAACACATTTCACTCCCTCGCCCCGGTTTTCCTCGCCCCTCCACTCTGAGCTCACCCTCCAACCTGAGCATGCATTTCAGCCAAACTGGCCGCAGAAAGATCCCGTGACATCCCCCACGCCGCTGTCGCTGAAATTTACACCGCCGGTGGTTTAATCACATCTCATAAGCAGCCTTCCCCTCGGAGGACTCCTGCCTCGTCCCTGTTTCCCTGTTCGACTGGACAATTAGGCTCCATGTCATCTTGTTCCTGAAGGGAAAGTGCTCATTTAAAAAAAAAAAAAAAAATCAGTCTTCATTACCTCCTGTGCACAATGAATCCCAGCCGAGGCTACCGAGTTAAAATCAGTCCTTCGAATATTTCACAAAAAGCTAAAGACATTCCAGTTGCCTGAGCGACTTGCTGTGAAATGTCCTCCGAGCTCTCTGTGATTGAGCGTTGCATGTTATTACAGCCGATTAACTTCCTGGAACATGCACACCAATTTCCACCCAAATGAAAATGTGCGTTTTGACCTGCTGCCACCATCGGCAGAAAGACGTGATTCAGCGCTTCCTGCCAAAAGCCTCACGGGTGGCTTCTATCAGCTCTCTGATCCCACTGCTCTCCATTAGCTGATGTCTGGGCTCCTGGAGTTAATTGTGAAGCTGGAGTCATGATAGAAAAAGTGGAGAGGAGTTGTAGTAATTGAAGGAAACCAAATGGTGACTGTTGGATTGAATGCAATTTTATTTTATCTTATTTCTTTTGTAAAGAAATAAAACAGAGAAAAACCAACAGAGGAGGCAGTGGAAAGGTAAAACTCCCTTTAAAGCAGGAAGAACCCTGCTCAGTCCAGCTCAAGGCATCCTGAACCTTTTTACTCGGCTGGTCGTCTCATACAGCTCGTCCTCAGAGTCCTCGTTGGACCAGTGGATGTTACAGACCATACAAAGACGGCTGTTATGAAAGACATCAAACTTACTCAGCTCTCTTTGCTGCTGTAAAGCCTGATCTTAGCCTTGAGGCTTTATTGTTTGGACTTCTTCATGTTACAAAGTCGTTTGAGACACGTCTGGCTTTGTTGAGGCGGTCTGACCCTGTACAAAGACGTCTTTCCGCTCTGTGATGGATTACACAACGTGTCTCTCTGCAATATGGAATTCTTGTGTAAATCCGTCCTGGATTTCATGGACAGTCAAGACTCTGCAGGTTCTTCAGACCAAATCAAAGCCATCCAACAATCGAGGAACTATTTTCTTGAAACTTTCCTCCAACCTGAATGAAGTCTAGTCTGAAACAGACTCAGAAGTTTCCTCCCCGAGACTAGCATTTCTTATTCATGAGTGTGTTTCCTCGAACACGCTGTGCGCTCACCTGTGCATTCAGAGCAGCACTTAATTAGTTTGGATTGGACCATCAGACTTTATGTATTGATCCGTCCTCCCGGTGCCTTTTCATCATTGCTTCCAAGCGGATGTTCAGATTCAATAAAGGGAGTCTGAGGAGAATCTTAGCAGGCTTAAACCGTGGGCATTAGATCCAATCAGGTGGTGTCCATCAACGCCGTCGGCTCAACGGAGGACTATATGATATTAAAGTTCAAGTGTTGGGTGGGGTGACTCACAGGAAGACAAAAGACCTGAAGGGTGCCTCAAGCACTCAGTACTCTAAGTGCTCCTGCCTTTCTAGCTTTAACTGAAGAAACGTTTATTTCTCTTGCATATTGCCTAAATGTAATCTTTTGAAAAGTGTTTCATGGTTGTTGTAAATAAACAATATGAACAGGATTCTGAAGTATTTCAACATAAATTAACATTTCTATGGGACTGTTTGTCTGTTTACCTTGAGATGGACTGCAGTCGCATGCAGCTCTTGAAATAGTTCATGAAACCAGTGAATGTTCCGATGCATTTTATTCCCATCAGCAACAAGGGTCTGAATGAAAAGCTCCACATGTGAAAGAAATCCAAGCGAAGACTCTTCAGACTGGAGAGCAGACTCAGGAAACTGCTACTTGCCTTCATCTGGAAGATTCCCATTTTTCATTTGTTTGTAAAGGTGGCTGTCCACAAGTGTTTGGCTCGATGTTTTTCCATCGGAGCTTTGAGAGGACGGTCAATTAGCTTTTCCTGGGGCAATGTTGAAGGCGCTCCAGCAGAGACTGGAAACCACTGCTGACCTTTCCTCACATCCTCATCTTACTTTTGTGAACAAATTGCCTCATTTGAATACAGACAAATCTGAACCCAAATGTTTAATGTTTCAAGAGAAAAGGTATCTTTTTTTTTTTTGTATGTCTTTTGTTGCAGAAAAGTTTGAAATCATGTCCGTTTACACGCTTAGCATGCCAGACCAGCAGGTGGCGATGTTGGTTGTTTTTCTGATAAAACCATACTAATGTTCATACAGAGAACAATACTGGACAGACGGCTGAGCTGGACTGCTATTAGAGGTAAACCTCAACTCTGAAGATCCCAGCAGAGACTCCAGAACTAGAAAATGGACTGGGAATCCCACCACTCTGGAGGCGGCCATGTTTGTTATTGTCCGTCTTCTCACACATGAACAGAAGACAGAAGGATTCCATCCGTCCCGTCCGAGTTGAAGCATTCCAGAAAAGTTCCACCTTGGCTATCTTCAGAGAGTCTTGTTCTCAGTAGAAATGACCGGCACTTCCTTGAGAACAGGCGCCTGAAGTGTGACGAACGTTTAGCATCGTCACCCATTTTGAAAACAGCTGAACTGAACTGAATCTGATTTGTTTGGGATTTCAGGCTGCATCTGCAAATGCTTGGCTTCTCTGTGACGTTCTGGCAGATCAGAGACCGGGAAGGGTTGGCAGCCTTTCTGGGACGCGATCTGGAGGCGTTCCAGGGAGAGCCGCTGGGATGCTCCGCCCCGGGCGGCAGTTTCCATCACATGGAGAGGATGAAGGATGCACGGCCTCGCTGGTGTCCAGCTAATCTGCCGCTGTCATCTTCAACAAAGTTTCCACTTTGTTTCCACCCGCCTGCAGTCACCGGAATGCCTATCAGACATACACACACACACACACACACACACACACACACACAGTGTCTTTTCAGTGGCGCCCTCCTTAATATTCACGCTGGCGGAGCTCGCCGCTCGCCGCTCGCCGCCCGGGTCTAAACATAGCCCCGCACGGCGCTGCGCCACTCGAGCAGTTGGCAGCTGAGCTCCTTCTATCAAAGGGCAGTGAAGAGGAGCTGCTGGAGGAGGAGGAGGTGTTACTCATTCATTTTCCACCCTCAGCATTAGCCGGTCCTGTGAAGTCGGCTCCTCCGGGGACTTCCTGCGCTGCGAGCTGAGCTCGGGAGAAGGAGGAAGGTCCGCCGATCGATTTCATCCACAGCTCCATCCCCACAGCGGCGACACACACTGCTCCACGCTGTGTCCTCGTGGCTTCGCCAAGTCCGAATAGATAAGGTGTTTAAACATTCAAGTTCCCCACATGACACGCCCTCAAAGCCCCAAAATGTCAAACAGACAAGTTTTTATTCTCAGGAAAATTGAACTGGTCTGAAGGCTGTTTGGAATTCTCTGCTTTTTCTTTCAGCTTTTCAGTAAACAAAGCTCAGCTCTGAAAACATGGATAACACCGGAGATTCAGTCACTTCCCTCTTCCTCAGCTGACTGACACACGCGCTGAAGACGACACAACTTTATTCTGAATGAGCTCAAATTCAGGCTTTTAATTCAAACACGCTCTCAAACGTTCCTGATTCAATAAGCTGATCGAACTTCAGTTTATCTAAAGCAGATATCACTTTTATCATCGCAAACATCACTTTTATGACGTGCGAACAGGTGCAGACTTCCTCACGATGAAAGTCTACTGAATTCATTCTCAGGTGACGATCAGTATTTGAATTAAAGATGCACCGCTGCCAGTACCGATCCGAAACCCCATCGAGCACACATCCTCAGAGAGCATTCCATTATTTCATCAATTGTCAACGTCCGCGGTTTGGAGATTCTTTAATATTAGTGAGAAAAACAAAAGAAAGACAAACTGTACATCATGTTCGGACAAAATATCAAGAGGAAATGTTTGAACTCAGGACTCCAATTACTTTGGAGTCTTTCTGTCTTCTTGGACTGAATAATGTCCTCAGTTTTCTCTCCTTTTACACCAAGTTTTATCTGAACTATAATTTTCTGTTATTTTCCAAACTTCTTTTTTCATGTGGCTCTAAAAGCAGAAAATGAACATAATTACAAAATAATCATTTGCAGATGGAGGAAGTAAATGCCACTGGGCGCTCCTCGTAGTTTTGTGTTGCTGAAACATGTTGAATTTGTCATTTCAGCTTGATGCACGTCGACCGTCCATCACTTCCGTCTGTACCAGGCAACATGAGCAAATGTCACTTGGCACCAGATGGAGGTTTCATACGCAGAATGTATATCTACCACAGGGTTGGACTGGGAGTCCATGTGCAGCAGAACTACTTTAGAAAAGTTGTGTTTTCTACTGTTTTCACATTGTTACTCCTGCAGCTCTCCATGCAGAGGGTTAGATTTCCACCTCTCTGCTCTCCTGCCTTGCTCGTCACGTCACCGTCTCCAGTCTTTTATCTCTTCACTCTAACTTTTCCTCACGCACACGCCACAGATCGGGCTCCGTCTGCAGCGAGGGGATAAAGCAGGCCGTTAAAATTCATCACGGAGGGGCCGTTAATGTTTATGACGAGCCGTAAAAAGATGTCAAGATGTTCCTTCTCTTCTGATAACTTGTTGCAGAGACACAATCTGTTCCAAGCCTACATGACTGAACATTTATGGCTGTGAGCATCGAGTGTGGTCAACCTGCGGCTCCTCTGACCGACAGCAAGGACTATGTTTTAGAAGAAAACTCAGGACCCAATGCTGCTCTGGTGCCTTCATCAGCCCACTTCATTATTCTTTTGGTCTTTCGGATTGGTCACAGAAAATAAGATACATTATAAACATTTTTTACCCTTAAAAGTTTTCAAAGATGCACATATTTTTAGTTTATAGTTATTGAGCTTTGGAGCGTGATGTCACAGAAACGGGGCGGAGCCATTTTTAATGTTTATCCGCCATTTTGAAGGGGTACTACAAACGCGCTGCAGTGCAAACCCATTAGAAGTTGGAAAAGTAATGACAAAAATGGTTCTAAACTGCTGTGTTGCTGGTTGTAAGGCTCACTGGCATGACCGGAAGGGCAAAAAAAATAGATAATGGGCTCTCTTTTTTTGGTTTTCCCGCTTGGAAGCACCGTATTATGTTACTAAAGGCAGCGGCTTGCCTGGATCGCTGCTGTTAGACGTGTGGACATAAAGTTCGATGTCATCCCAAGATATCTCTTGATATGTTCCACACATTTTCATTCTGGTAAGTTCTTGGTATTGGTAATGAATAAGTTACTCTGTCATAAATTACTCTGTCAGTTAAACAAGCTACAAGACTAGCACATGGCTAATTAATTATTCTAAACAAAGCCCTCCTGCTGCCACTCCCCATCCTGGCAGTCGGATTGACATTTTAGTGAGTTTTTCCACAATCATAGCATCACCTTTCAGGTGTAGGTAAGTCAGGAGGAGCTCTTTGGAAGAATTAAAACGGGAATTAAAGGAGAAAAGGGAAACGCTGTCTGGAGGAAGCTTGCAGCAGCGATGAACAGCGTCATCTGGACGAACGGACCGACTGAGGTCTGAACAGATTATAGATCCGTTAATTTAACCCCGATGTTACAAATAATGAGGCTGACTCACGTTACACAGCTCAGAGTGTTATTGTTTCGCTTCATTATGTCTCAGAGCCAGACAGCGACACCGTGGCCAGGTCTGCTCCCCACAGCGGGACGGTCCCACCGAGACACTCCCAGCACCAGACCCGGTGCCGAGCGGGACCCCGGACCGAACAGGACACAGGACCGAGTGGACCCGGGACTCAGGCCACCGAGGGCGGCGCGTGCCACCTGCTGTCGGTGCAGCTTAAATTAAAGAATAGAAGTCTTAATAAAATGTTTGACTAAACGTCCTCTGTCTGTATTTTATCTCCCTTTAGCTGATATGTTATTTTCTGGGCTGCTGGCTTCACACCACTGAGTAAATTACTAATTTGCTAAACTTTAGAGTTTATTTACATTTCAGTGGCGGTTCTTCAGGTCCTGCCTCCTCGGTCCAGCCAGTCCAGGCTCTGCTGGTTTCCACGTCAGCTCCTCTCGTGGCGCAGGCGCATCAACAGTAACTCTATCTATCACCCAGTGCAATATTGTTTAGAACTGCCAAAATAAAGTCCCATCTTTTCGGGGCTAAACAGCAGCGTTTCCCCCGCTGGGTCTGAAGCTGCTCCGCAGCAGCAGCGTCTTTGCGCTCTGTTAAAACAGCTCCTCTCCGTGGCAGGATGGACTCAGCGAAGTTATTGAAAGTTAAAAATCCTTCATTAATACCACAAGAGGGGATATTATTAGATGTTCTGTAAGGGCATTATTTTATTTTTTATTCTTTCACTTTTTAATCTGCACTGATTATGTGCTGCTTCTGCTTCACGGCGTGTTTGAGATGTGCTTTTCACGCTCCGCCAGGTTTTTTTCTGCACTACACCGTAAATCCACACTGAGTCAAACTTGCTCCACGATGTCAGACCTGTCCTGAGATGTCGTAAGAACGAGGTATCCTAATTGTGCATCCGGACGCAATCGGTCGCGGTAGCAACTCTTTTCTTTTGCATTTTCAAGTGTTGTCATAGTTTGTTTTGATTTCTCTACCCCTTCAAAATGGCACCGTCGTCCCATAATGCATTGCGCGGTGACGTCGGTTCCAAAGCTCAATTCATTCCGTCCCCTCTACAATAAACACCATTTTATCACCATTGGGAGATAAAATAACCAGTGCAAGAAAAACAGCAAACACACTCCATGTGACGTCGATGTGAGACACTGAACAGGCCCGGCCGGGTGTTTCTGGACAGCCAGAGGCCAGTGAGGTGAGAGCGGCGTCATGTGCATGCACTGGATAAAGAGGGCCTGAGTTCAGTTCAGTCTTGGTTCTGCTTACACAGCTATGATTTCAAGTTAAAGGCAGATCTTTTGCTGTGTTTTGGGGTTCTGTTTACACGTCAACGCTGCTCGCAGCCACTGAAAAGGCAGCTTCATGAGAACTTTTAGAAAAGTCTCCGACCCCATGTCTGTTTCCACCCGCTGTCAATGTTTACAGTGTCTTGTTCTCTACATGCGTGTTTGTGTAGTTTCATTACACAAACAAACGACAGCGCCATCTCATGGTCAGGCATGCTAGCTACATCGTTTCAAACATGAAACTTTTCTGGAACGCTGGTGTATAAATGGAGCATTATGCTGCTAAATTCGACATATTTCTACATCTGTCAGCATGAATATTTCCACAAATTCACCCTCGCAGAATGACTTTAATACTTTTGCTACCAAGCTAACAGTAAGGCAGTTAGCATTACTGTTATATCTGGAAAAGCATTTTCTTGAAAGCTATAAAGCTATAAAGCTTGAAATGAGGTTTGCAGTCCAGACCAGCTAGCCTGAGACTGAGTCAAGACCAAGACCAAGACCACATCCCAGCAGGGTATGCTAACCGCATTGTTTTGTCGAGTAAAGGTACGTTGTTCTCAGAACGTTGCTGTGTGAACGCGACACTTTTCTGAAACGATGCGTTTTTTTCACTTGAAGCATCGTGGAAATGGGGCCAGGATTCAATTTATTTCAGTGTAATGGAATATTGGATGTGTTAATTATGAGAAGGGAAGAGAATGTGGGCCCAGAATGGATTCCTGGAGAACACTGGGAAACATTCGGGTTTCCTTCCGTCTGCGTCTTTCGCTTTATCTGTTCAGGAAGTGTCTTCCTTCTCTCAGTCAGCTGAGATCGGCAGTAGATGGTTCAGTGGATGCTGTCAAATCAAACATCATGGAACCCACTCAGAGGAGGAACTTTCCTGCTCCAAGGCAACGGTACCAAACCACTGCGCCACTGTGCCGCCTGATGCAGAGTGAATTAAAGCAACAGACATGGAGTGGGTGATGGGGATCGACCTCCCATCAGTCTCTCTGCCTCCTTTCATTTTGAATTTCATCGTGAGTTAATCATCTTCTCTCCCCCAGCATCCAATTATGCTTCATTACCAAGCGGCTGCTATTCTTAGACCAGCTAATTGTCATTAATTACTCAATAACACATATTGGGACAGAATCCTGACAGAAACACACGGAAACCTTCGTACGCGCCGGCAGCAGTCGGACCGTGACGTCTGTGTAAATGTCGAAATGTTAAGAGCCACATGATGAGTTAGAACTGATGTGTGTGAGGTTGAATGAGTAAGTCTTATTCCCCCCCGCCCCTCCCCCTCCCCTGTTGCCTGGAAATGATTTCATTGTAATTGTATTGCCGTAATTGCCCTGTGGCGTCAACTTGGCTTTCCCATTATCGTTCTCAAACAGAGACAGGCCCAAGTCATGTCCGAGGTCGGGCTGCCAGAGCGACCTTTATCTGTTTGCTCTTCAGACGCCGACATGTGCAAAGACAGCGAAAGTAAATATAAGAAGCAGTCAAAGCTTTTACGCTGAATGCAAAATTAAACCCTCAGTTCTCCGCTTTCTCTTTTCCTGCATCTTTCCTTTGCCTCATTTTCTCTTAATACACAAGAGAAAAGCCTCCAAACTGCTGTGGTGTTGCGTAATATGAACTATTTTCTGACGGCTTTGAAATGGTGTTTGACTGTCAAACACTGGAAATAAGAAGAGCCCAGTTTCAGTGTATATACACTACATGAAGTCAAACCCTTCTCCTGGATAGAAAGAACAGCTGGAGGCTGAATCCCTGCTGGGAGCTGGATGAGACGTCTGAGGAACCAGGTGATGCTCGCAGTTCCTACCGATACTCGGTATAATCTCTGAAGGTCAGGGTGGAGGAGGCGTGGAGGAGGTTGAGGTGGATGGATGGGCTTTACACACACCTTTCATTCAAAAGACGGCAGGTCGACCTAAGATATGATCTCATTCATAAGATGTCACAAATACAAAGGTTTAAAGTGAAAGTAGAGCTTTCATCCATCCATCATTCATCCATCCATCCATTCATCTATCCTTCCATTATCGGTGAACGGAGTCTCGGACCTCTCACCCCCGGATCCCACAGCACACGTTTCTGGAGCGTTCGGCCACGTCGCGCTGCGTCGCGCTGTGTCGCGCTGGCCGCAGCAAATAGGTTGCCATTGTAGTGGTCGGGAGCAGTTCCACATCCAGCGTTCGCTCGCGTGCGTCACCGACGCGAGCGGCGCTCAGCCGCGTCCGGGATAAAAATACGCGTCCCACCTATTTTTGGCCGCGGCTGCACGCTGGCGCGTCAAGCTCCGCTGTTCGGATAGCTCCAAACAGGGAAGAGAACTGAAACAACTTCTGTGTTTTCAAAATTAAATAATTTGAAACGTTTACATTTGTGATTATTGTCAGAGATGTTTACTGAAGTATCTTTGTATAATCTTCAGCACTTATATTGTGCCAGGTCACAAGTTTTGGTTAGTCATGTAGTTATACATCTATTTGTAACAATATTGTTTTATATTATGCATTTTGTCATAAATAAAGCTCATTATAAATATCCAAAAAAACTGAAGATGTGCATATTTCGATATTTGAATACATTTGTGGAGTTAAAAAAATAGCATATGGTTTGTTTTCCATGTAGTGGTAACGTTTGTCCCCTTAATACAGTTCGTTTGTGTGCTTATTTTGTTGTGAAAGGGTAATGAAGTTAAAGGTATAATACACGATTTTGATTTCCGGGTGGATCACCTAAATAACTGGTGGGTCTGTTTGTCAATCATTCTGACGAGCTGCTTTCGTAAGGTGGTTCTACGTGCTCGCGCCCAATCAGCTTCTCCCTTTTGCGCATTCAGAGTGTTTATGTAGCCGTGAGCTTCTGAGCTCGTACTGACCGATGGCGAGTCTGACATAATGAAACTGTAACTGTTTCGGAAAAAAAGTTTTATTTATGAGCGAGGCGGATCGCAGAAACTGTAAACAGAGCCGCGCACGGCAGAGAAGAGGAGATCGCGCTCGTACAGTTCCGCGTTTCCTGGGAGAAGCAGGAGAGCCGGGCGGATGGTCTGGCGCATGCGCGTTGTTCAAAAAGTGAGTAACAGACGTGGGGCTTCGTCTTTTCGAGAAAATCGTGTATTACACCTTAAACGCGCAGCACAGACGGAGTGGGTCGGGTCTGTGTTTACTTCCGGATGCGCAGCTAAACTATCGCCATGGATGAAGAGAGACTCGTTGTGGAGGTTTTTGTACTCTCAGTATATTGCGGGATCTTGAACATCTCGCGCATGCGCTTCACAATGTTTTTACGCTCTGCTCTGACGGAGCAGAGCGCAGGAGAATGCGTGCAGTGGGCGTTGACGCGCGCACACAAAAACGGACGTAAACGGGCAGCATTGCACCGCAGGTAGACGCGTGCTGTGGGATCAAGGGGTTACTTTTAATACCTAAATAACTTAACAGTTTCCGGGTCTCCTTTTAACGGATGGAATTTCCGGACGAGCCCCCACTTATGTTACGACCAGCTCATTTAGGAGAAAGGTAAAGGGCGGTAACATAAAAAAGCCACAGATGTTCTGTGGAAATTAAAGTTATTTATTAACAAAAGTAAGATTAAACGGGAACAAAAAGATACTCCAAACTAGAGCCACCAAAGCCCAAACACAAGGCCAAAAGGTAACTAGTAATAAAGAAAATACAACAAAAGATTCCTGAAACAGAAAACACAGAACTGAGAGCCACAAACAGCACCGTGCCTCACGAGCCAACAACAGCAACAACCAACAACTAGAACTGCAAGCAGTGCTCATAGGGGGCCAAGCCTCCCGCGCGACTCGGACCCTGGACTCAGCGGAGCCCTCAGAAGCTCGCCATGAGGGACCCCGGGCTCGGGGCGGGCGTCGGGACACGAGCCGACGTCTAACCCCCACCAGCAAGGCCCACGTCACGCTCACCATACGCAGTGCAACTCTGATCAACTTTCATGTCACTTGATGTCTCTGTTTGCTGCGCCTCCCTTTTCGCCAATTTTGACCAAAGTTAACACACAGCCTCTGGCTGAATCACACAGAAGTGAATTGAGTTCAGTGTTGAGAACTCTGATGTTTTAACCACACAGAAACTGCTTTGAAAAGAGTAAATTACTCAGAGATCATGCCGTTTACGTCCGTCTTTCAGACACCAAGTTCCCACCATGAGTTGCTGCTTGGTTTTAGTCATGTCAGGTCACTGAGCAGACACACAGGTTGTTTTTAATATTGTCAGTGAAAAAAGACAGTATGACATTGTAAACACAGTACAGTTGATGTCAGAGTGTTACATGTACTTGTAAAGAATATAATGTCATGGCTCTCTTGACTTTCCAGTCATTTCTACAACTCTGATTTTGCTCTGATAGAGTGATGTACTCTATACACAACTTCACCACTTCCTGAACTTAAGGATTTTCCTTGTTTCCTGTCTTTCATGATAGGAAAAGCTGATTAATGCAGGTGTGTCTGACCTCTGTAACAACTTCTGACACCTGTATTAATCAGCTCATCCTATCACGAAAGACAGGAAACAAGGAGCCTCCTGAAGTTCATGAAGTGGTTGAGTTGTGAATAGAGCCTATTGGATCACATACTTCTTTGTCACAAAAAGATTCATGAAGTTGTTCATTTGCAATCTCTCAGTTCACACAGACAAAGCCTTCTTTCACCACAGGTACTGCTCACAAACAGTAAACTCCACCATGTGGCGACTGTTGGTTACTACACCTTTACTGGTTATACCCCTAAATGAACTATGCCTGTTTATTCCCCTTTTTTTAGTGATTTAGTAGCAGAAGTGGGCATGGCCTATGTCCCACGATGCCCCTGTGCTAATGGAACATGTCGACATCAAGTTTAAGAAGATGTGATTTGAAAGGTAAAAATTACGGGTCAAAATACATTTTCATGAGTTATAGCGCCACCTAGTGGCCAATGTTCACCAAAATGGGCTGATAGACCCACAGTCATATGACAACCAAGCATCTCAAGTCTGGTGGTGTTAGCATTTATTATGACCAAGATCTGTGAAGCCTTGTGTTTAGCTAGCTAGCTGGTAAAGTTTAGTCAAGCCCACATTACGCATATTTTGTCGTAGCAAAATTCTTTTGATAACGTAAGGTCAGACCCTACTGAAGACTTTATCTGCTGCTTTTCATGCAGATCGGACAAAGCCCCTAGACGGAGTTCGGAAAAGTATGTTTTTTGGTTTTTGCTATCTAGCGAAAACAACTAAAGACATAAATGGGCGTGGCCTAGCCCAAATGATTCAGTTCTACTCAGGGAATTAGAGCACGTAAGTTTTTGGAATGTGCGACATATGGCGTGGGAGTTATAGCCCAAAACGCATTTGCATGGCTTATAGCGCCACCTAGTGGACGATGAAATTGATTTTTAGCGGAGTGGGTTGCGTCAAGGTTCTGAACCTTCCCACTCAATTGCAATGCCCTCCCATGTACGGTTGGGGCTGCAGTTGGACACCATTAATAGGCCACGCCCACTTTGACCAATCAAGATTAACTTCAAGATATTACCTCAGGAGTGAATTAGGATCATACCTACCAAGTTTAGTAAGCATCGGTCATGCCATTTAGGAGATATAAATTTCCCATCTTTACAGCGCCACCTAGTGGCCAGTGCTCGCGGTATTGGGTTAATCCACCCACAGTCACATGGCAACCAAGGATCTCAAGTTTGGTGGCGTTTGCATTTATTATGACCAAGATCTGTGAAACTTTGTGTTTAGCTAGCTAGCTACTAAAGTTTAGTCAAAAACAGTTTCCGCATATTTTAACGTAGCAAAATTCTTTTGATAACTTAAGGTCAGACCCTTCTGAAGACTTTATGTGCTGGTTTTCACGCGGATCGGACAAAGCCCCTGTACGGAGTTCGCAAAAGTATGTTTTTCAGTTTTTGCGATCTACCGAAAAAAAACTCTAGACGGAAATGGGCGGGGCCTATCCCAGGTGATTCAGTTTGACTCAGAGAATCTGAGGATATAAGTTTTTTGAACATACAACATACGGTTTGGGAGTTATAGCCCAAAATGCATTTATGAGGCCTATAGCGCCACCTGGTGGTGGATTATTTTGATTTTTTGCGTCCTCCGTCGGACCATGGTTTGGGACCAAGCCACCAAGTTGCACCGCCCTCCCATGTACGGTTTGGGCTGCAGCGGGACTTTTACACACGGAAAAATAAAAATAATAATAATAATAATAAAAATCCGACCAAATACAATAGGGTTCCCAGCCTGGCTGGCCTGGGAACGCGTATGCGATGCATACGCGCTCCCTGGCCATCCGCGGCTTGGCCCCCTAACTAGTCAGGAGGCACATGAGCATGGCTGGTTACAGCCGGCTGCAGTCAGTCAGGAGCTTCGTCCTCGTCCTCCTGCCTCCCGCCACCGCCACAGCATCCAGCTGCAGGAAGTTTGAGTACAGCTCATATTTTTGGAACCCAGTTGAGTGTCCTAGAAAACTTTGTGTCGGCCTGTTTATTTGTGGCCAAACAGCCCAGAGAGGACAGACGATGCGTCTGTTTGCACCGAAGTCCGACTGCAGTGATCACATCAGAAGTTCTGTGTTGCCAGAAAGAAGACTGTTTTGAAGCATTTCTGCTGGAAAGGAGGAGGTTCGTGCAGGAAAAGAGGCGTCTCTCCCGCTGACTCACCACAATGGAAAGAGCCCTGTGCTTACGTGGAATTAAAAATAAAATAAAACCGGCTTATCATTGTCTTGTCATAAACCCACATTCGCAGTGGGAAAGCGTCTCCTTGATGCCGCCACACTGGGAATGTGAAAAAGCTTCCCACCCACAGCGGCGGCCCCCTGCTGTGCTGATAGAATGAGGGTATTACAGAGTGAACCCTGATATGATAAATCACTACAGAGAGCACAGAGCGGGAGTCACCACCAGCCGTCGCTCACTGTGCATTTCACTTCATCACCGGGAGAAAAATAATGTTCATCAGCAGTTTGTAAGAAGGAGAATTACACAAGGTGTAGAATATAACTCGCTGTTGTTAATTCAGTATGTTTAAGTTATGACCTCAAATAGAATTCTGCCTTTTGAAGATCAGCTTCCAGTCCCAGTTGTACCCATGGCGCTGATCGGACGTTCTGGGGAGGCTGAATAAATGGGCTCAAGCTCAGATTTTAAAAGACCTTCTGTTATGAGAGCGCCGCAGGGAATCCTTTCTAAATGACGATGACCCAAGTCTCCGGTTCAGGCTGGACACCAAGCAGCTCCGGAGGGACAGGTACTCTTCTATTTAGTCTGCTCTTTGTTTGACTTTACTTTTTTTTTTTTTAATTGGTGGATAAATGTGTTTATATCAAGATAGAAGATATGAACAATCATTAGTGAGCAGACTGGGCTCTTTATGTTCCTTCAAGGACCTTTGGCGGTACTTCAGGAGAGCCTCATCTGCCTCTTCAAAGACGGATTTCTGCAATGACACTTCAAACATGGAGGCTCTCTCTCACTCCGCTGAAGCTTTCTTTTATTCTTTTTGGTCTGCAATGACAGAAATGATGTAGTTACCAGGTCTGGCCACTGGGGGGGGGCATTCTTATTGTCCATCTACTGAGCATGTGCAGAACAGCTGCACAGCAGCAGCTACTCAGAAAAGTCACATTTTTGAGGTTTTCACAGCGACGGAGCATTAATCTCAGCTTTTTCTGTGGCTCTGAGCAGAGTTGTCGTGTAAATAAACTCCCAAAATGCAATGAAGGTTTTCCGTTTTCACTCGAAATTGTTGTTGTGTAAACGGAGCCTCAGTAGCATGAACATGCAAACTCCACACAGACACACGATCCGACTGGCTCCAGAGCTTCCTGCTGTGATCCTGAAGGTGAAACCAGCGCCGGCGAATCCGCGGAATCAGGAGAAAACACAAACACTTTCCACCAACTGGTCCACAGGCGAGTGAGAATCGTAAAGGTGAAGCGATAACAAAGGGAGGCAAGTTCCAGCAGTGAGCACAGAATTCCGTTTATTTTCAGAAGATATCCATAATGCATCCGCTGAAAAGCAGGCACTCTGGATAAAAGCACCTCCGACGTGCAGGTGGAGGTGGCGGTGGCGGTGGGGGGGATGAGGGTGGGGGTGGGGGGGGGGGGGGGGGGGGGGGCTGAGTGCTCAGAATGGGTTTTCTCTGGAAAAATCAAACAAGCTCTCAGAGAAGCAGACAAAACCCTGAAAGTCAAGGTGGAAATGGGAGAGGAGGGGAGGGTGGGAGAAGACAGCTCACAGCAGGAGGCTGAGAGGGACGGCAGCTGGAAGACAGACGGACGGACGGACGGACGGAGAGACGCTTCGGCGGGAGGACAGACGGTTTGTTCTCCGCCGTTCAGGAAACACTGGAGGACAGACTGGAGGACGAGGCGACACAAAGGCAACGGGTCAACTTGTTCAGCAGGAAAAATAGAAAGGCACTTCAAAAGCTGGGAACACCTGCAAGGTATCATGGGAAATTCTTTCTGGAAAGAGTAAACTCTGTAACCCTGACGCCCGGCACAGCGGTTTGCTCTTTCAGCTTCCAGTTCAGGTTCAGGAGCATCGGACCCGACGAAGCAAAGATGTATGGCAGTGTACTGGAAAATATGCAGCAATATATCAGGCAATATATCCTTTTAGACGACATTTATTTAGTTATATTTCCCAACATTCTGCAATGTATCGAAAGCAGCAGTTATTTGTCCATTTTGCAATATATTTCAGGTCATATATTCCTGATATGTAGCAGGTCCGAGGTGTAAACAGACCCTGAACACGCCGTGGATGCGTCCACGGCGTTTTCAGCTGAAGTCGTTCTGTAAATGGCGCCGGAAGCGTCTTTCACCCAGCGTCCGCCGCGCTGCAGCCCGACCTCGGATCAACCTGAACGTGGATGAAAAATCACCGGCTGGTAATGATCCCACGACTCCGTCGACCCGATGAAGCGATGCTGTGCAGATATACAACCCGCTCTGCGTTCATCAGGACGGCAGTTCGATGAGGGGAAAGTGTCGAGGCTGCAGGAAGACAAAACTGCAGCACCGGCAGTTTGGAGAAGATCAGAAAACAGTTTGGCGTCTTTCTAAAAGTCAAACACAGAGGAGGAAATAAACAAAGCCCTGATTACCTGCTGAGTGGAAGGAAATTGTGTTTTTATTGCTGCTGTAACTCATGAAGTGAACCATCTAAATACCAGCATCGCTTTTTTTTTTTTTTTTTTTTTTAAATCTTGGCTTTCTCTTCATTTGTTTTGGACAGAATGAAGTTAAATCACATCTGTCCACAGTTTGGACTGATTTGTCAAACAAATAATCTCCAACTTTGTGAGAGCATATTCTGAAATTGTGTTTCAGGTGCGAAACGTACACTTTATTATTCTTACAAAAAACAAAGCAGTAATGAAAAAGAAGTGATTCATCAAGAGAAAAACCAGTACAGGAAGCTTCTTGAGTTTTGGACCATTCCGCGGAGGATCCTGATGCCAGGTGACACGACAGATTTAGCTTTTTTAACTGATAGCCGATCGAAAAATGGTAAATGTTGAATAACGTCAAATTTTATCATCCTCAAACATGTAACATAAAACTAATATAAAATGCAGCAGAAAACGTTTTCAAATAAGTTTTTGTCATGAATCTAAGGTAGTGAATGGAGCGCTGGCAGGGCGGTGGGAAGCTTTGTTTTGAGCGTGGGACAGGCGTGGACGGACTCAGCTCTCTGGACGGCGGCTGACGCCTGACGCGTTTCCATCTCGGCTGACTGGAACTCCGAACGGGCTTGATTGATTCGGATCTCCCACACAAACCTCCGCTCGCCTCCTCGTCCTCCTCCGGCTCCTGCAGCGCTTCTTCCTTTGTGCCGTCGTCAGTTCAGCTCCGAAGGCCTGAAAGCGCCGATCAAAACATTTAACTGCCGGTGATCATTAGGAGACAAAACAGGAGAGAGGAGGAAAAAACACTCAGAGGAGAGTTTCTACAGAGTGGCTGAAGGAACAAACAGAAACTATGGAAGTTTAGATGACAGAACAACTGGACCAGGCCTCCGAGACCAGAGAGTCTCCTCTGAGTCTGGTTTTGTTCCTTCTTGTTCTCATAATATTCAAAACTGAACCAAACATGCTCATCATATTGGATGTATTTATTTATTTATTTATTCATTTCATGAGCAGAGGAAAAAAATATACATTTTAAAATTCAGGCTTCGGCAAAAACTCTATATGCGTTGACAACAAGCCAGCGAGCGTGATCGTTCGGAGGAAGCTTCCGGAGCTCCAGCCTGAGTCACGGGATGAAAACACCTTCAACAGGATTAAATACTGGCCTCGTTTTCGCAGCGTTTACCTCCAAACTTCCAGAAAACATCATCAAATAGAAAATCAGGAGCCGCGATTCACTTTTTTTCCTCGTGTTTTACGTATTTAACCAGCTGTTTACATTCATGACTCAGGCGGTCAGCAGAAATGCAGTCCACGAGTTATACATAGATATATACCAGACAGTCTTTGAAAAAACCTCCAAAAATAAAGGAAAATAACCCAACAGAAACACTAATGCAACACCGTTTTCGCCTCTTTTGATAGTAATAATAGTTAACACCTACAACATCAACATTGTTTTTATTATTTCGTCCTTTTTGGATTATTATTCCTTTTTTTGTAATCGACATTCATGTGGTCTGTAAAATGTAAACGAATGAAAGTAGCCCTCCGGTGCAGCGGGGGATCAATATGTACCATTACAGGTGGCGAGAAGTAGCTTTCAATAACACACCGAGAACAACGAGAGAAAGAGGTCAGATGTTAAATGATGAGCCGATCACGGTCTTATACGTTTACAGAATTAGAATATTCAGACAAAACTGTCTATACAGAGCTAACATACAGTATAATTATGCCGACTCTGCATTGTCAAGGTGAAGGAACTTCTCCTTCTTAATACAGATTTTGTGCTACAAAAAAACAAATTGAAAAACAACCAAGAAAAAAACAAAACAAAAACACCAACAGTTCTATAAAATATCATAGCGTCTTCGGTTTCTAACAGTGACGGTTAAGCACAAAGAGCCTCACAGCTGCGTTCTAGCACGTCTCCATACAGGTGAATGGTCTCAAAGCCGTTATCCTCCGACGAGGTTTCCTACACGAGGTCTGCTAGGTGGATTTAAAAGAGGACCGGTGTTCATAACGCGCTCTGAGAACAGAACAGGCAGAGTTACAGACTGAAAGCTCAGGTGAAAACCAGCAATTTGGCCCAAACTTTACTGCTCTGTAAGCTACTGTGTTAAAAACCGGAGTTTGGGTCAGATCAGATCGATTTCCACAGGATGAATCCATGACATTCTTCTGTTTGTGGAACAGAAACATGAAAACCTGCAAGGTACCAGCTGAGAAAAGTCCCATTTCCCATCTGGGATCGTTTGGGAAACAACAATAAAAAAGGGCTGAGGAGTTTGCCAAACACTCATTTCTAATAGTAAAGTAGGTTTCGTGTAGAAAAGGCCTCAGTGAGCCATTTCTCTAATTAAAGGCTGCTGAGAAGGTTTTTAGGATTAAGAAGGCTCTTTAGGTTTTGGTTCCTCGGATTAAACAAGTTGTGTTTTGGGGGTCTGTTTACACGACAACAGTAATCAGAGTCACTGAAAACGCAACTTTTTGAAAACTTGGAGGAAAAGCACCTTTCTGCAATGCTGGAACTGTGCATGTGCACCACAGCCATTGTTAATGTTGAGAGTGTGTTCCATTAGTGAGTGTGTGTGTGGCGTGTGTGTGTGTGTGTCTGTTAGACAAACAGCCAGCGAGTGGAACAACCTCCTCACCACTTCTTCCATTTATGTATAAACGAGCATCATTTTCTTGTGAATGTGAAGCTTTTCTGAAATGAAAATTTAAAAACGACGTTTTCTCTTGAAACGTTGTCGTGTAAACGGAGCCCGTTTCACAAATTCAAATATGCTGTCGTCTTATGTTCACTTCTTGAAACTTAAAAACTTCAAATATTCAAATGCATTTGTCACATTTCCCACTTTCCCCTTTGATCAATGCACCTGATATTTGATTTTTGTGAACGCATTGTACTTGTGGTTATTTTGCTCTCTGTTCCAGGTTCTTCTGACAAATCATGATCATTATGATGTTTTTAATGAAACAGAAGATAGAAATCAAAAAGTTATTTTGCAAATTTACTAAAAACCTCAAGAAAAGGAGAGAAGAAACGTCCTTAAAATGAAATATCATGTCAAATAGACATCTTCCCAGAGGCTTTTTAGAATTTGTAGAATTTGTAAAATGAAGGGGTTTATTAGGCACTGTTCTCAGAGGGTTTATGAAGACAGATCTAAACTAGTAGAAACTAACAGCAAAGCACCATCAAAAACTAGAAACTTTTTTTTTAATCCAGCCGGAGAGCAAGCTTCAGTAACAGACTTCACTTGATATTTAAGGCAATGTAAGTTCATAGAATTGTTCCTCTCAAGAAGATAATTGAATAAAATACAATTAAAAAACACACACCGCAAAGTTTAAAATAAAAGGTTTGTACAACAGATTATTTAACAATAGATCTTAATACTCTGGGATGGCGGTCAAAACACAACTGACACTGCACATCCTGACCCTTTAACTTGAAAAAAACAAAAAAAATCTGTTCAACAACGTACGAAGGAATCACATTTCATGAAGAGACCAAGTGGAAATTGGAACCTTGAAACAGAATAAACAGGCGAGTTCTCAAAACCTGGACAGTTTTCACTCACAGTCAACTGGAGACAAATCAAATGAAACAAACCAGAGCAGGACAGATATACAGGTGTGCCGCTTTGTGAGCGATATATTATTCAATGCATGTCATCGATGGGCACAAATGGAAATGAACTTCACTGACAGAGCACTTTTCCACTACTTGGAAGTACTCCACGACTACCTAATGCACTTTAACATGTTAGTCACATTCATCCATTCACACACACCAGTGAAAATGAAAATAAGATGCATCAGATTTTTGCTCTCTTGAAAAAAAACCTGGACCAGTTTCACAACTGTCCACTATCCAGGATGATAAGAATCTGTCATGTGACTTCTGTTTCAGGGTTTGAATTCCACTTCAAGACACTAAGAAGAGACACACAGAGAGAGAGAGAGAGAGAGAGAGAGAGAAAGAGCCCCTTTGTCCCTTGGAGTGGGGTCAGAGCACCGTGACCCCTTCCTCCTGCTTTACCACTGAGGTGCTGGGAGTAACAGGCACTCCACTGGTGACACTCACACCCAACCCCACCCTGTGTGTGTTTACATCCACCCTGAAACACCTTCAGCTGAAAAACGCACCATAAAAGCCGCAGAATGTTGAATTCCCGAAGCGTGACATCGTCTGCATACAGGGAGAACAAAGCCTGCCCAGATGTGTCCTTTCCAAATCAATACATCCGAGGTGAAGGAATACCACAACGGGAACTGCTGAGGACTCTAGAAGACTTTGGAACATGGTTCAGTGTGACTGGTTTCAGAGGTGAGGATGAATACTGTAACTTTTGACTGAACTACAATTCGTCTCAGGTTCATCAGATAGAAAAATTTGAAAGTGATGATTTCCTTTTGTGTTTTGAGAGATTATTGAGAACAATAGATAAAAACTGACTGTAAATCAAGACATTGTACTGTGAAAACACCATTTCTATCAGTTAAACTAAATAAAGTTTGTACAAAACCAGTAAATGAGATTTTCAGATGCTTAACAAGACCATGGTTTATGTATGTTGTTTGTTGTGTTGTAATTTTTGGTTTGTTAGAATTTCACTTGGCTTTGAGGGTTGTGAAAGTTTTCAGGGAAAGTGCAAATCAGTTCATTTTCCCACACGTTAAAAACCCCTGGTATGTGTAAAAAAGTGACTTTGCCATAGCCTTTAACTTAATGTCTATTTGTCTGTATACTAACAAAACAATATGACAAAAGGTGGAGATTTAAACTCACGCATAAGTTTACGAACCTTCCTTCAAAGTTTAATTTTTAATGTTTTAGCTTGTAATAAACTATTTATCACCATTGTGCAGACTGCATGACAGTAACCTGCGGACAGACTCCACAGTGCAGAAGTCACCTGTGTTGTAGTTTTTGCTGTTATGCTGTAGCTTTTGCATTCCTGTGGTGGCTTTTGCACTGTGACAACCCTCCTTAGGCCTCGGTCAAACTTTTTGCCCGTTGGACATTCATTGAACTGGACAGGCTTTATCCTCCGCAGTTATCATTTGGGGCTAATTTTTCTTTATTCACCCTTAAAACACACCATTCTCCAGGCGTGTTACGGATACCAGTTGGCGAGCAGGTTTTCAGTTTTTTTCTTCAGATGAAAAGGAAAACCCTTGACCATGGTTCTCCTAGTTGATGACCACTGATGTGTTTGGTGACATCTTGTAAGGCATCGGTTTGCTCGTAGCTGATAATTTGATATGGATACTTCCACCCTCAGGTAGAGGCAAATTGACATTTCAAGTGTGGATCCACCATGGCCTGCACACACAGGCCTGTCATTCAGGAAAATACACTCTTTTTGAGTCCAAGGCCAAACACAGGTCCTCATATATTTGGTGATTTTTTTGTTTTTTTAATTCTTGTCATTTCAATCCCACCCATCCCGTACCCAAAACACATCTTGGAAAAAGTCTTCAGAAAATCTAAGAGGAGACTCTTTAGGCCTGTTTTGTCTCAGGATACATTGAGAAATGTTGCTTGTGTGAGAAATAACATTCATGTGACCCACCCCGGGGGTCTGCAGATACAGTTGAAGAACAATGGTTCAAGAGAAACTTGCTGTACGTTGTTTCTGTTTTCCCTGACCTCCAACTTCCTGTCAGAAGAAACACGACTCAACTGACAGTCCTGTCGGTCTGTTTGGAGTCATTGGAATCAGGGCATAGCAGCATCATCCCAAACCCAGATAAATATACTGCGGAGGTTTATACAGCACAGAAAGTTTTCAGCATCACTTGATGAACATACAATGAACTGTACTCAAAGTGTTTGATTTCACACTGTGAAAACCCTCCTTTGTCTTCAGCTCATTGTCCTTCTTGTCAAAAAGACACAAACCGCACTCCTACTCCAAGCACTAAAAACAGAGCCTGGTTGTCTCTCAGATTTGGTATCTGACGCCTCTTTAGTCGAGCTCCAACCCTTCCTCATCCAGAGTGACGGTGCGTCTCATCGGTCGGACACCAGCCTTCACTTTTTTGTTCATGAGGCTGTTCTTCTTGGAGCAGATTCACAATCCTCACCAGATTAACCTGAAGCTCAAATAGGTCTGTCTCATTTATGAAAAGCCCAACAGCATCGAGCATCTCCCAACCAACCGGACGATCTCCTCCCCGATGTCAACCAATCGAGTCTTTCTTCCTAGATTCTTTTCCTTTCGATCCCGTCTCCTTCGTCTCCGTCCCCCCCGCCCCAGGCCAGTCTTCTTGTTGGGGGGCGGGAGGGCTCGTGCCGCTAGAGAGCTGTGATCTGAGTCAGCTCTGTGTTGGAGTTCCCGGTCCCTGGCGTGTCTCCCCTCTGCGGGGGGTCCACCCCCACCAGAGGGAGCTCCACGCCTAGTCATGCCGGATTAGGCGTCCCTCCTCCGTGCCCGCCGCCGTCTCCGGCCTTGCAGCCGTAGGCGGCCGCCACGTCCCTGGCGATGCTCCTCATCCTGCCCGACTGCTGGGTGTCCAGGCGGAACGGCGACGGGTGGCAGAACTCTCGGAAGCAGCGCTTGAAGTTTTCGTCCAGGAAGGCGTAGAGCACCGGGTTGAGGCTGCTGTTGACGTAACCCAGAGCGATGCAGAAGTGCATCAGCACCAGCGTGAACAGGCTGCTCAGGTTGATGTCCAGCGACTGAGCCAGGACCATGATCTGGATGGGGGTCCAGCACACCACGAAGGCCGCCACCACCACCAGGACCATGCGGGTGATGCGCCGCAGGTTCCGGTCCTTCTCTTTGGAGCCGGACAGGATGCGGACGCTGCGCAGGCGTTTGACCATGAGGCTGTAGCAGATGCTGATGATGGCCACCGGGATGAGGAACGAGAAGAGGAACACACAGGTGCCGAAGACGGGCTCCCAGTGTTTCCGGGGTTCGGGCAGCAACACGATGCACTCCACAGCTGGATGCAGGAAAGAGGAAGAAGAAGAAAAAAATGTAATTCTTCAACACAGCTATATCAATTCATGAAACAGTGCAATTAAACATGATGAAAACAGTTTTATGTGTTTGTCACGGCACAACACGGCATTGTCTTAATCTTTATTGCACTGGAGGAGAAAAGTGGAGAAACATGAGGAAGTTTGACTGGATTCAGTGAAGCATCTCCATCTTTACTGAAGTCAACAGGATCCTGGATGACCGACGCTCACGCTATGTAACCAAACATCAGCTGTCCCCACTTCCTGTGTTGAAAGTGCTTTTTCCTGCTTGTCTGTTCTAAAAGAAACAGGAAACCTTCAAACTTATAGAACCCATTCCATGGAAATCTTTGATGTTCCCATTTTCCTCAGTGTTTCCTGTGGAATCGGTCAGTGGGCCTCACCTGCCTCGTCGTGTTCTAAATTCTATACTTAACCAGATTAAATTCTGACGTCAGTGTAATCATAATAATGTCTCGTGAATTCGAGGTTGGGGCAATTGTTTCGTACTTGGGCGAACCCTGTAACCTCCATATATATGTACACTGGAATGCATAAAAACCTTTTTTTTGCTTATTTCATCGCCAAAGACACCAAGGCGAAGTTTGAACATTATAATGATCATAATATTTTATGTATCCAGGTCTAGAACTAAGGAAAATCTTCTTTCCACCGAGGAACAGAATGTGTGTTCTTGATTGATTAACATAGAGAGTGATGGTTGGAAACTGTAATCAGAGGGTGTGGTTAGAAGTTCATCTCAATTCTCAGAGAAAAATACTTTATAAATGTAAATATGACAGAAAAAAAGCCTCTAAAAAAAGGCCTGATGAAATGAGTGTGACGATTCGAAGCTATAGAAATAAAATAGAAGTAGTAGAATAGAAAATACACTCTGGAACGTGTCGGCGGCATTAAAGTGACGGGTTGTGCAGAGAAAAGCAAAGAGGGGCTGTGAATGATGACCGCACAGCTTTTTGGAAACACTCAACACTTTGAATCATGCAAAACAATCCTTTAATCCTTTAATCCCACACAAACAGCACCAATCGAGGGAGGAACGCCTTTGTCTTGTAACAACTGGGAAAGTTGAATAAAACAGGGTCGGACCGATTCTGACGGTGAGGCGTCTCACCGGTCGGCAGCAGCTGATAACAGGCTCTGACGGCTCTCTAATGATCCCTCATCTCAGTGAATGATGGGAAGAAGAATTCGTGTCACCTCGGCTCCTTTGGCTCGTTTCTCAGCATCTCGAGCAGATAAAGAAAGACTCTCCGTCTCTTTAAGACGACCAAAGGTGAATCAATGCAACAATCTGAAGTCGAATCATTTCTGCAGCTCTGTTTTCACTCAGTTCACATCACACACACACACACACACACACACACACACACACACACACACGGATTTGCAGATGTTTACCACCTTTAATTCAAGGTGGAAGATTACCAAATTGATGCACGGCCCAAGAAAAATCCATAAAAGTTCCAAAACAGCAAGATGAGAAGTGAAAGTCCGGCTGACATTTATTCAGCTCCGAGTTGCACAAACTGCCGACGGCGGCGCTTTAACACTTTACCGCTGAGTCAGCAGTGTGGAAATTAACTCAGCTCAGTGAAGAGAAATCTTCTGTTTTCACAAATATTCCAAAGAGAAGTTGGTTGCATTTAAAAGGTTTTGGGGATTTCAGTTTGATTTCATGTTTTAATCATAACATGTTTTATTTTTTTCCCGACCAGAAGCTCTTTGCATGAAATTAATCAATTCTGCGCTTAAAATGAAAAATGGAAAATGGAAAACCCCTCTGGAAGCTTTGTCCCTGATATGTTCGAACAGAATAAGAATTCTGCACTAATAGGACTGTTTGTTCCTCTGAATGAATGGATGAATAAGTGAAATGTTCCCGTGTCCTCAGAGCATCATTTCAAACATATTAATGCTTGTTTGTGTCTCTGCGCCTGCTGGGTTTCTACTTTAAAAAGCTTTTGTAATGCAAACTTTACATTTGGAAGGAAATTGACAAAAATCTGTAACTACTGATGAGGGGGAAGAGAAAAATACTGAACACGATGGAACTCCTAAGACATGGGCTAATGTCTATGGTTTGATCAAATTGGAGAATTTTCCCAATTTAATGAGACCCATTTGACTGAAATGAGGCAGGAAAAGAATTGTACAGAAGCAGACTTAGTTAAATTAGTTCACACTCCGCATTCAGAACAAATTCAGACGACAAAATAGTGATAAAATAACCTTTAAATTAAACTCTAATGCTGTTTTTCCTTTGAGTAAAAAAGTCCATATTGTAATAAAAACTAGTCAGCGAAATGATGACAATCTCAACATAAAGTCGATTTCTTTCTGGTGTAACATGAAGGGAACTGTAAAACAACACTGTTGCATTATGGGTGTTTCTACAAACTCACTCTGTTGGCCTGGTTTTCAGGCTAATGCTAGTTCGCTAGCTTCAGTGTTGAGTTTTGTTTGCTACTTTTAAGAAATTTGCTAAAACAATGTGTTTTCTTACATCCTGTGCTTGGTGGTTTGGCCGGATTGAAGCTTCTTGCATACCGATTCTGGGTCGCGGACCTTATGTTTGACACCTGTGACACAGATAATAACCCGGCAGGATACATACTCGGAGACTCGGAGAAAATTTTCTGAGACGTTTCTTCGAATCTTAAACCAAAAAGAAAAGTAAAGGTTTTCTCGTCCTGCGCTGACAGTCAACCAAACCGCGATGCCTTCACTGACCCTCGATGAAATTCCGAGCTATGAGTTTCTTTCACACAGTCAATGCAACAACATCAGAGCTTCGTGGAGGAAGCTGAGGAAACCCTGGACATTTCAGGGAATATTATTAAAAAAAACGAAAAAGGAGAAAAGAGGTCGTATAGACCTTTATTGATTCTCTCCACTCAGTGAGAAACTGTCCAGTTTAGGCCAAATATTCCTTTTATTATCAGCTTCTTTTCAGGGTTAAGTCTTTTAAAGTGCTCCTCCAGGGGTTAATGGCTTCTTTATAAAGGCTTTTATTTTGACACGTTATTCTAAACTTGGTCATAAATTCTACGATACGTTCCCAGGAGTCTCTGGGAGCTGAAGCCGCTGAAAACCCGTCGTGTTTGTTCGCCTTAAAAGCAACATTAGTGATGTATTTTCACTTCGAAATGAATTTTAAGAGATGAGGCACGCACACACACACACACACACACACACACACACACACACACACACACACACACACACACACACAAAGAGACATAAATAATGGAGAGAAAGCAGGATCCAACAAATAGAAGGAGGAACTGATGAAAGAGCAGAAAAGTGATCTATTATTCCATTTGGAGGCTTTCATCCGATCGGCCGTCACGAGCGTCACGGTTTCCATGGTGTGTGTGTGTGTGTGTGTGTGTGTGTGTGTGTGTGTGTGTGTGCGTGTGTGTCCTGTAAAACCTCAGGCCAGGGCCCTGGCTCCATTACCACCATTGATCAAAACCAGGAAAACGTGTGTGTGGAAAGACGTGTGTGTGCGGCGCCGGTCGGTTTAAGCTTCATAAAAACAGCGGTGAGATTATTCTCAAGGAAAATAATGACATGTAATCCGTCCCGGGGCCCGACAGATCAGCCGGAGAACCGGCTTCCCACCTGAAGGCTTCATTTTCAGAGGACGGAGCGCGTTGACAGGAAATGAGGAGGACCGGCGTCTCAGGAGACGGCGGACGCCGCCGCCGTTCAGATCAGCCGGTCCCTCATGTCCTCTCCTCCATTCTCACTCTGCTGTCCAGAAAGCAACGACCGTCCCCACACCCGACGCGCCGGGCGCCGCCTTTTATCTCACATCATTTGCTCTCCGTGCTCCTGGAGGCAGAGCGTTTCCAGAGTTAAACTTGGGGTTGGTTCTGATCTTCAAACTGAACTGAATAATTCTTCCATCGAGTGAACCTTCATTCCTCCGTGAATGAACTCTGCTCGTTCTTCTCACGCTCGTTCCCTCGTCTGGTCGCCATGACACACATGTTCCAAGATGACCGCCCGAAGCGGGCGCTGGACTGGAATGGAGGCGACTTAAACCATAGAAGAAATGGACACGATGAAAAGTATGGCTGGACAGCAGCTTAGAAATACAGATTGTTTTAAGCTGTAGCGTCAAATTCAGTAGAGAAAGAAACAAAAAGCAGGAAGTGGAATTTGTTTATCACATCCACCCCGGCCAATCAGAACTCGTCACAACCCACAGACCTTAAGAGGAATTCAATAAAGGTGATTCATTTTCCAGGTAAATCTCAATTCTAAATGACTATTTCCATGTTAACTCCAAGCAGGATACCATAATCCCAGTTTATTTTATTCTGAATAATAAATTTAAAAACCTCATGTAAATGCGGCCGATGTGAGGCTGGACGAGAAGCAGCTTCTTTACTGGGAACAGTTGATCTTTCTGTCGTCTTCCAGCTGAATGAACCGACGCTCGTCCTCTGCTGTCGACCTGCTGCTGACCCCTGACCTCCCATGATCCTCTCTGCAGTATTGCCCCTGATCATTGATACTGGTATCGGTATTGGTAAATCTTGATCAGTAATGATTCTTTTAATGGTACTTTGGAACGGCGCTCCTCAAACTCTTTGGCATCATGGAGCCGTTTTAAGTTTTAAGTAAAGAAGTGAAGCGTTTTTCCAAATAAAACTCAATGCAGACTAACGCAAAGCTTTCAAAATACAACATTTTATTCTCTCTTTGAGGCCCGAAACCAAATGATCCACAGTTTCATCTACTAACCGCTCCATTAATGGGTTTTTTATGCTTTATAAATGCTTTTAACAAAAAAATGCAAGGACTAAGTACAGATAATAATACTGTTAAAGTACCAGATTGATAAGCAGTATTGATTTAAGTACTTAACAATATCCGTCCCTACAGTGAGGAAATGATTCCATCTAACAGCAGCAGATGTTTCAGCAAAGTGACTTTATCACATGTGAATGTTATTCATGGATTTAGGTAATTAATTTTTCTTCCTGACAGTCTTCCCCTTCTCAGTCTTCTCTCCTTCGCTGCATTGACAGATTTTCACCCAGAACTCTAAAAGGATCTGAGAGATTTTCTGACACCACGACAGCAGGAAGTTGACTATTTATAGTATTTACAGGATTTATAGTATTTATAGGGTTTATAGGATTTATGGGAGCGCAGCAGCGTTTACTGCAAATCAATCTGCAGGTTAAGATGAAAGACGACGTCCTCCGACTCCTTCGTCATCCGCCTCCACTCAACGGCAGCTCATCGACAAACGTTCGGCTTCGGAGCGGAGCGGCGGACGGACCGTCGGCGACGGCATCGGGAAACATGAGCTCCGATGAAGAACTGGTCGTCACTGTGATCCGCCTCTGATTTAGCATCACTATCAGGTCTGAGTCCACACAGCGTTTTACTTCAAGGTACATTTTCAGGGACGCCGAGAATAAATTTTCCCTTTTTCCTATGAAAAATCAATGATGTTCCAGGCGACAAATCAAAGCCCTCCTCACGCCCACTTATCAAGATGGCGGCGGGGGGCGGGGGGACGGTGGGGGGGGTGTGACGTTAGCACAAGAGATGTAGGATTAATAATCTTTCCGTCAATCATTCCCACCGATCGTCTCAGACAACAACATGACTGAAAACCCGTTTGGGAGCAAAAGCTCTTCACACCAGACCGACAACAGTCAAGTTCCTGCCGCATCGCCGTGAGTCTCTCCGTGCTTTGGTCCAATTTGTTTTGCTGGAGCCAGGACAGGTGGAGCTACAGTCTGAGCCGCCGTCAGCTGACGGAGAACTGGAGATATCTGCTCTCCTGAAGTGTCAGCGAACGACTTCCTGCTGGAATCACCTCCACTTCCTGCTCACAGTGATTCACCCCAAAGCGCCATCAGCTGAGACTCAGGATCATGGATTTGACCAAAGCTGCGACTTTTCTTAAAGGAGCACAGCGCAAGTCACTAAGTTCAGGCAGTACTACGCCCTCTCTGACGAAAAGCGGTACTGAATGAGAGTTGTGCACGCTCTAGGAAGTGTGCACGTCGTCAAGCACGAGCAAAGGAGGAAAGCCAGAATCACGCAGCACAATGGACCACACGAGCTTTTTGAAGCGCGATTATGTCCACAGAGATAAGAAACGTATAAATCTGCAACAGAACATGTATAAGTAATTTACCTCTAAATGACATAACAAATGTAAACATGGAAAAACAATGTATCTAGAACCCCTCCCCCTCTCCGTTTTTGTCCACTTTACAACAAGTTTCATATGGAAAAGCGTCAATGAATGAATAAATTACAATATAGCAGAATGTTATATGAAAACTCGAAACTTACAAGCTGTCACAGAGCACTAATAGGACGTTTCCAGCATGTAAAGTGTCAAACTCACGGTCCAAACACTCCCATTCCTATTTCTAACTCTAAGACTATGTGCATTGTTGATATATTGTAAGTAATAACGTTTTCTAATTGAAATAATTTGTAAGCTAGCTAGTCATATGCAAAACATAATGAAATGTCACACAAAGGATCAGCTCTGCTCAGTTTGAGATTCCTGTGGAGACGACCACAGAGGACAGCAGTGCCTCTGGCAGGGGGACAGGTGAACGGGGAGACCGAGAGGGAGAGGTACAGGTGGCAGAGGCAGGGGAGGCTAGCCTGGCATGCCAGACTGACTTTATGTGTTCCACACAAGACAGTCTGGCACGGCGCCATTGGGGCATCATTTCAAACAGGCTGACGAGAGGCGGGACTATTGAGCGGAGAGAACCAATCCAAGAAACGAGGCTGTGACGCAACGACAATGCGACGTACGCAGCGCTCCGTTGTAGTCGTTTTGTAGTCCAAAACATGGGATCATGGCGTGGAGTTTTATGTCCGTTTTACCCCCAAATTCCACCGGACGCTTAAGCGACGCGTCGCGTCTTGTTCCTGAAGTCAACGCACACCGGCAGCGCGGTGCAGCGCCGCGCCGTTTAGAAGCGGCGACCTGAAGCGAATCACCAGCGCCGTGGCACGCGCCTCCGTTCTGGTGATCTGTCGTAACACCAGCGCTTCTGGGACGCGGCGTGGCGCTTTTGTGTCCGGTGGAATTTGGGAGTTAGAAAGAAAAGCCTTCAGAGCAGATTCTTGCCGTGGTTTCAGTGCCAAATTCAGTTCATACAAAACTCCAGACAGAGCCGTGATAAAACCTCGCTGTGTTGCGGCTGCCGCCATGATTGTTTTGAGGGGTGTATAATATGACGCAGTGCTAACTCCCGCCTCTCGTGGGCTGTGATTGGCCCGGCAGAAGTTTGCCGGGCAGAAGTCAGATTAATTTGGCGCGGTACCAGACTGTTTCCCCATGGATCCCTGAGCATGGAGAGACAGTCTGGCGTGCCAGGCTAAGGGGAGGCAGAGCGGCGGCAGAGGGGGCAGTCGAGGCACGCCGCAGCCCGCCTCGCGGGTCGCCCTCGTCCTCGGTGGGGTTCGGTCGCCCCGGGCAACGGGAAAAGGTGAAAACGTGTGTGGGTGTGAATAATTGATAATTTAATATTTAAAACTGCGCTGTGCTCCTTTAAGTTTTGGTTGAGTGTTTAGATGAAAATGCTGCCTCCAGTGGATGGCTGTGGTGTGATCAGGGTCAAAGGTCACAGTGGAGTTCTGGTTTACAGTCAGAGGTAAAATCTCCTCAAAGTTCAAAGCAGCTAAAACTCCATGTGTCCCCAACTTGTGTCATATTTCCTAAAAAAACTGCTTCCATCCTGTCGTTCTTCCCACCTTCCTTCCTCCAGAGTCCTTCCTTCCTTCAGATTCCTTCCTTCCTTCAGAGTCCTTCCTTCCTTCAGAGTCCTTCTTTCAGAGTCCTTCCTTCCTTCAGAGTCCTTCCTTCCTCCAGAGTCCTTCCTTCCTTCAGAGTCCTTCCTTCCTTCAGAGTCCTTCCTTCTTTCAGAGTCCTTCCTTCCTTCAGATTCCTTCCTTCCTTCAGAGTCCTTCCTTCCTTCAGATTCCTTCCTTCCTTCGGAGTCCTTCCTTCCTTCAGAGTCCTTCCTTCCTTCAGAGTCCTTCTTTCAGAGTCCTTCCTTCCTTCAGAGTCCTTCCTTCCTCCAGAGTCCTTCCTTCCTTCAGAGTCCTTCCTTCCTTCAGAGTCCTTCCTTCCTTCAGATTCCTTCCTTCCTTCGGAGTCCTTCCTTCCTTCAGAGTCCTTCCTTCCTTCAGAGTCCTTCCTTCCTTCAGATTCCTTCCTTCCTTCGGAGTCCTTCCTTCCTTCAGAGTCCTTCTTTCCTCCAGAGTCCTTCCTCCAGAGTCCTTCCTTCCTTCAGAGTCCTTCCTTCCTTCAGAGTCCTTCCTTCCTTCAGATTCCTTCCTTCCTTCAGAGTCCTTGCTTTCGCGTCGTGTCCCAGTTTCTATTTCACAGTCGGTGGCTCTGCAGCGTTTTGTTCCTTTCATTTCTCGTCTCTTTCCCCTCTGTTGCACTTCGCCTTCTTCTTCTTGGGGGATTTTGTTTTCTCTGTCACTGTTTGCTTTTCTCTTTCCCTGATTGTGTCTTTCGAGTCCGTCCAGTAGAGACCAACGATTTTCCCTTTTTTTCTTTCAGTTATTTCAAACCTTCTTTTTATCTGACTCCACTTTGCTGTTTCAGTGTTTTCCTTTACTTTGTTTCCTTTTTCCGCTCAGATGGCCACCTCTTATTGTTTCTCTCCTGGGAATACACTTTTCCTCCCGCCTTCACTCTTTCTGTCATTCCTCAGCCTCGTAATATGTTTCCCTTTATTCCCTTCCTGAAATAAATTGCTGGCGTTGTTAACCCTTCTCCATTCTCCTCTCTTTTCAATTTCTTGCTCTTGCTCCTCTCTTCCTGGTAATCTCCTCTGTGCTGCACAGCTCTTTTCCTTTCCATCAGCGCTGCTTTTTGCATTTCACCTCCCGACCTGCACGGCGTTCGATTGGGCAGGATGGCTGTGCTGCTGCTCGGCTTGGATCCCGATGACCTCTCACCCCGACACATGAGAGCCCGTGACATCGGAAAAACGGACTAATTAAACATCTGCTCCCAAATATTAGTCGGTGTCTCATTGGTTCATTCGATCACAGGGCAGTTTTACAGTCATGCACGCGAACACCACTAGTGGGAGCCGCGGAGCCGTCAGACAGCAGTCAAGCAAATGGAGTCGCTAAACGAATCTGTTTTCTGAGATTATTGACCCGTAAATGAAAACAGCATAAAGAGACACTGGAGCAATAAACAGCAGCAGCAGCTGCTACTGATGCTGTTATTGGATTATTTCAATGACAAATCTTGGGAAAAATATTCAACTCTCCCAATTTCAAGAGCCTTGCTGCTGGATGCATGTTGCTGAGCAATCAGTTTTGGGATTCAAACCTGCAAACCTCAGATCTGAAGTCTGAGTGCAGGAAATACAAACCAAACGCTCCTGAATCCACGATGATAAAAGAGACAAGATGTTAGGCTCACTTTGGCGGCTTTTTAAGCCTCTTCCTTCTCAACTGAAACTGAATTTCCTGCTGGAAACATCCGTACTGTAAGTACGACTGTAGAGGACTCAGCAGAGTGAGCGTCTGGGAATGAAAGCTGGCAGCGTTCAGGAGCTTCCCACGTGCGTTTGTCATTTCTGCAGCACATCTCACAACGTGGCTGCCGGCGGTAAAAGAAAGAAATAAACAAGCAAACAGATCGGCTGGAAAACGTCACCAGAAGCTGACACTCGTGTGTAGATTTCCTCCCGGTGTGTGTTGGTGTGAGTGTGTGCTCGTCCTCGGGCGCTACAGCAGCACGCGTCCTCAGACTTTCCTCAGCTCGTGTCAGGAGGGGAAACGGGACGACACGCAAGCTAACGCTAACCCTAACGGGACGGACAGTCACACCTGTTTACAGCCTTGATTCAAAGCACGGAGGTCATTCAGACCGAGAGCGCTAACCGCTAGCTAGGACGGCAGCGTGCGTCAGGTGAAAATAAAACCATGATCGTCTGAGAAGAGGCTGACATGAAGCAATTAGCGTTTCACATCCTGAACGGGCTGCAAGTCCATCAACACGCCAGCAGAGACACACGACGGTCGATAAAAAAAGGCTCATTAAGGAAACAGAGTAAATCAAGCTAACGAGCAGGTTTTGAAATGCGGGAGGGAGATTAACCCCAAACGCAGAGAACAACTGCGACGCTGCGACGCTTTCTCCATGATTCAAAACAGTCCATTCGACCCCGATAGACCTTCAGTAGACCCCAGATCAGGGACAGTGAAGCTATTTTCCTTCAGGGGCCACAAACGTCCCAATTTCACCTCGAGAGGGACGGACTGTTAAAACTGCTGCAAAATATGCAGTGAAAAAGGTTCAAACACTTGATTAAGTACAATTTGCAGCAGAGTGTCGTGAGTTGTGTGCTTGTAGATTTTTTTTTCTCTTCACAAATACAACACAAAAGTTGCACATTCACAAATCCTTAATCCAGTTGTGCAAATCCCATTTTAAAGGTCACATATTAAAAAAAACTTATACACTTACATTTTTTCTACTGTTGCAGTAAATTTGGTGAAAAATAGATTTGTTGTCGTGGATCAATGTAAAGTTCTTCATTAAGAGTCTCAGATTCTGTTTCCTTCAAATACGAGTCGCAGAGAAGCACTGTTAAATTAAAGAGTGACGGACTTTTTTGCTGTTTTTTTTTAATCATTTCTCAGTCTTTGTGGGATTCAGAGCTTGAAGACAGCAGTCGTCCACGGCCACTCACACAGCTCGGTGCACATTCATGAGATGAAAACCTGTGACAGACACTGGAGAGGACTCGCTGAAACCCCAGCGCCCCCCAGGAAATTCACCCTGACATTCTCTACACGCATGTCTTTTTTTGGCAGGCGGGATTAGAGACAGCGTCTATTAGTGACGGCAGGCTGGGTGCTGATTATCGCTCTGCGTCCTTGGAAAGGCTTTTGACCTCAATCAGAGAGAGCGGCGTGCCGTGACTTCCTGGCAGCTGTCGCCTCATGATACTGCTGTTTGTTCAGATGAGGGGCCCGGAACTTCAGACCGGGCCAACGGGGGCCAACGGGGGCCAACGGGGGCCAACGGGGGCCAACGGGGGCCAACGGGGGCCAACGGGGGCCAATGGGGGCCAACGGGCCCAGGGAGGGAGGGAGGAACAGCACATCCAGAAGAGAGGGTGACAGGATCAATCCATCACGATATTAAACAAGAACTAAATAAATGCATGAAACAGAGAGGATGATAAGCAACAATGAAAAACAAACAAAAAAAGACACAAAAAGAAATGTTTCTATTTCATGACGATATTAACCCCCGATGCACACCGGCCGCGGTCCGGCTCCGGATTGGCTGCGGTCCGGACACCGCAGCTTATCCGTAGTCATTAAAATCAATGCTGTGGTGCACACCGGCCGCGGTCCGGCCGCGGTCCGGCTCCGGTCCGGCTACCGTCCGGCTCCCGTCCGGCTCCGGTCCGGCTCCGGTCCGGCTCCGGTCCGGCTCCGGTCCGGCTCCCATCCGGCTCCGGTCCGGCTCCGGTCCGGCTCCGGAGCCTCTGCGGAGCTCCGGGCTCTTTCCGCAAGGATCCTAATTTTCCAGACGCCAGAGCCCTACCGCGTCAATCCAGACAGAAGCAAGACGGGCGCCGGAAGGAAACGCGATACGTGTTCCAAAATAAGTGACTTCAAAATAAAATCTGTGTCGTGTTTTTGCCTTAATATTCTATTTTTTTACTTCTTCTGGTATAAAACAGAACAAACAACATCATGTAGTCATTATACGCTTTAGAAGAATGAACGTTTTTGTACTTCGTCACTGCTGAAAAGTCAAATGACTCCAAAATGGCTAGAAACAGCTCTGTGACCGGAGCAGCTCCGTGTTGCCAGATTGGGCGGATTTGTGCCAAATCAAGCGTCTTTTTTGAACACGTCGGACGGGTTGATGAAATGATTATGTGTTTATGATGTGTTTTTTTTATCATACAAATACGGTTTTAACCTGCATTTTCATCCGAGACGGCGGTTTGGACTGCTTTCTATTGAGCAAAACGGGTTTCATATTGTCTACGGAGGACAATGACAGATCTGGCAACCTTCTCCGGCGGACTGCAGAGACACCGCAGGCGGTGTCAATCATAGTGCTGCGGTATACCGGACCGGAGCCGGACTGCAGCCGGACTGCAGCCGGACCGGAGCCGGACTGCGTCCAGTGTGGCACGGGGGTCACTGTGAACTGTTAGATCTTAAAACCTTGATGGAAGTAAAAACTGATCATAAGAAGATTTGGAGCCATAACAGAGCAAAACAAAAGAAAACAAATGCTTAGAATTGAGAGTGGAGCTCCAGCTTATTTCCCCAAAGGGCCACATGAAAAACTACCACCGCCACCGAGGACCGTGGCTGCTGTGGAACCAGATTCAGATCAGATCAGATCAGAATCTTTACAGTCATTAAACTACAGCAACAAAACCATGTGCGAGTAAGAAAAACGATGAAGATGAGAATAAATAGCACATTAAAAACAAGGAATTTACTTTATTAAGAAAAGCTAAAACGAGAAGTGTGTTTTCTCGGTTCCACCCTTCAGTGTTCATTTGTTGTTGCTCAGAGTTCTGTGACGACAAGGTCAGAGCCAAACCTCCACGTGCTCAAGCCTCCCGGAGAGGAAATGAAACGAGGGAAAGCAGCTGCAAGGTTACAGCTACAGTCACAAACTACTGTGATGCTGCTGAAAACACTCTGACAAGACGGTCTAATGTAGAAGTGTCTGCCCCAGAAAGAAAATAGAATTCAGAGCGAGATGGAAAGAAGTCGATATGGATGACTTGTAAATGAAATCAATGAGAATGGAAGTCATCCGGGATGAGGACGACGCTGAAAAGATTAAAACAAAAAAAGGAAACGCAGTTTGAAATGGGAAAGACTGGAAGCCGGGATTCAAAAAAGAAGCACGAAGCCGGGCAGAGCGAGGCTGCAGAGTAGACTAATAAAAATGATTATGGGATTAGGCTGCGGCTGCAGGCTGCGGCTGGATCAATATCTAACTACCAGGCCTCCCACTTCCCCCGCCAGCAACAACAAGGTGCTCGATATAACGGCGAAACAAGCCGGGTAATGACTGTGCTGTGCGGGCATGTGTCTGATTGCTGCGCCTGGTTTTCTTTTCGGCATTAATGTGGGCATCAACAAGAAAACACGTGTTTTTTTCGATCTTCACGAGTCTCGTTCTGACTTTTATTAACCTGCGGGGAAAAAGATGCGATCACTGCGGCCTCGGATGGATGCGAAGACGGACAGATACCGGCAACGGCTCTGATTCTGGGCACAGCCGGATCAGCGGGTGACAGTAACGAGTTGCTTCTTGACACGAAGCAACTTAACCTGTGAGCAGCGTTTGATGGCCTCGTTATCAGGAGCCCAACCGTTCACACACCCACACACGCACGCACGCACGCACGCACGCACGCACGCACGCACGCACGCACGCACACACACACACACACACACACACACACACACAAGCGCGCACACTAATGGAGGCAGCTGCCACAAAAGCTGCTCAGTCATTCCACTGAGAGCAAGGTAGGGTGGTGTTGTAGTCCAGATCACCAAACTCAAGACCGAGTCAAGACCAGGACTTCAAGGGGCTGAGACTGAGAACGAGACACGAAAATACCAAGACTTTAAAACATCGAAACCAAATCAAGACCAGAACCGAGACCAGAGGATCCTGAGACGAACATTTTTAAGGGGCCGAGACGAATTCAAGACCAAGACTGGACCATCCCATGGCCAAGACAAGACCCAGACTTTAAGAGGCTGAGACCGAGTCGAGATCTACCCCACTGCATCCAAAGACAAGATAAGACCTAGAATTTAGGATGTCAAAACTGAGACCAACACCAGAGGATCCTAAGACCAGGATTTTCAAGGTTTTCCAAGACAAAGCCAAGACCAAGACCCGAGCATCCCAAGACCAAGACTAGATCAAAAGTTTAAGGGACCAAGACTGAGTGAAGACAAGACAAGACAAGACCTAGAATTTAAAATGTCAAAACTGAGTCAGGACCAACCCCACACCATCCCAAGACAAGACAAGACCAAGACTTAAAGATGCTGAAAACGAGTCAAGATTAACCCCACAGTGTCCCGAGACAGGACTTTAAAGGGGTTGAGACTAAGACCAAGTCAAGACAAGACAAGACCTTGAATTTAAGACATAAACCAATCAAAAGCATAAACAGAGGATCCTAAGACCAAGATTTTCAAGGTTTTCCAAGACAAAGCCAAGACCAAGACCAGAGCATCCCCAGACCAAGACAAGATCAAAAGTTTAAGAGACCAAGGCTGAGCCAAGACCAGGCTCTTGGAATGTGGTCTTGATTACTACAGCACTAATGTGGGGTTCATTGATTTTGTCAATGACACTTTGACATATGGATGGAGAGAGATGTGGAATCAAACCGACAACCGTACAACTGAAAGACGATGTGTTCTGCCAACCGAAAAGCAGCTATGAAAGAGATGGAGGGTCGTCTTCACAGATTATCCACGAAACGATCAACAAGTCCAACGGAACCTTCTGTTTTCATCTCAGTTACTGACATGTTGCTTCAGAAGTACAATGATTAATATTATTTCTCAAGACACTGGAGCTCAAACTACAATCTGCTGAAAATAAAGCCATGAGTTCACAAAGCAGACGGCGTTCAAGAAGCATTCACGGTTCAAGTAGCCAGAAATAGCTCGGCTGTGTCCCTCCGTTCCTCTCAGACGGATCTGTACTGGGAGAACATGTGGAACAGTGGAAATGACAGCCGGGCGGGCTGACGGGAGGCCTGCAGTCGTCTCAGGACGCCAGCTGGCACGCCGGTTCTGCTTCAGCGCAGCGGCCTCTCAGCAGCTGAGGCGCGCGGCACGGCGAGCGGCACGGCGAGCGGGGAGGCCGGGATGAGGTGACCGGAGCGCCGCTTTCCAGCTGGTGCCTTTCCAACGTGGAACAACTGCTTCTTACAAAACGCATCGTCACAGATTCAACAAACAAACCAGGAGGAATTTCGAACCGCTGTGAGACCGCCAAACACTGGGAGGAGCAGCTGTTTGGACCGCTGTGACCGAGAAGCTGCAGATCTCGACTTAGGATCGATTCCCAGAAGGAACGGGTCCCAGAGCATCACCCCTGACCCCTGTAAGCTTCCCAGAGTTCCCTAATGTACCAGTGCATCCTGGGAATAGGATGGTCAATGCGGTAAAGGGGGTAAGTAAAGTACAGTTACCTTATTTTGGTGACTTTATGAGTTACGACGATGGATTGATGTTGGAAAAGAGGACGTGACATAAAAAGCAGATGGAAATTTGGTTAACAGTTATTTTTTAAGTTCTCTTAACATTTAACTCATGGTTTTTTAAAATATGATGAAAAAACTGCTGAAAGACCGACAGATGTACGATTCACACGGGAGGAGAAATACCGGTGGGTCTCAGGTAATCTGTGAATTACCCCCCCCCCCCCCTCACGGCTGTCTTCCCAGGAGACAGACAAACTCTGTCTTTACTGACATTACAGCCTGATGTGATGTTTGCATGGCGCAGCATCTGCTGCTGTCACCTCCATGCTATGCTGCTACACGACAAAAAATAAATACAGGGACACATTAAATGATCAAATCATTAAATTAAATCCTATTGCGAGCATGAAAACCACTTGGAAAGCGTGTGGTTCGGGTTGAAATGTCACCATAGCAACGGTAAATGGTAAAAGGTAATTTTTAATGCTGCTATTCAGAGAGTACCAAACACATTGTCATTGTTCTTTGTAACAGTGACAATAAAGATCTATTCTATTCTATTCTATTCTATTCCATTCTATAATCTTCCAGGAGGCCGAGCAGAGCGCTATGCTAACAGGACAGAGCTAAGAAGAACACAAACTGCACTAACTCAAATATTCCTGCTTTTCATAAAACCTGAAACTGGAAATCTGCGCTGGTTCATGTTTTTCAGTTCTTCATCTCATTTTCCTTTCTTTCAGCGCCGCTGTTGATTCACGACCCTGTTGATCCACTGGTGACATGTTTTGGTCATTCTCCATCTTTGTGTTTGTTTCAAATCTCCCGTGTTGCCCATTTAAGGTCCTCGCCGTGCACTCGTTGCCATGGCAACCCAGCAAAAAAAAAAAAAAAATTCCTCGACTATTTCAGCCTTTTTCGGGAGAGCAGCTGCCATCTGTGAGCCGCGACATCCAAGACTACTGTCGGCACGCTCATTGTCACCCTAACACCACCATAAAAGGCTGACACACACACACACACACACACACACACACACACACACACACACACACTGACACACTCAGTAATAGGCTGGAATATAATAGAATGGATGAGGAGCTAATGCAGTGAATTAGGTTAGAATATAATTGATTTGAGTTTCAAATGTTCAAGCAAAACAAGATGGCTGGAATGGAATAGAAAATGTTCTGGTTGAAAAGAGCATGCTGGAGTTAAACAGAAACGAGTCAGTTATAATGGAATAGGATTAGTTCCTATAATGATAGAATAGAATAGGTGACCCACATGTGACCTCTGACCCCTGTGTGGCTCTTCAGCGCCTCTGTAGTGACTCCGCTTTATCATTTTATTTCATTTTTACAGTCATTTTCAAAAGGGATGTCTAATATCTAAATTTCTTTCAATTGTTTGTGCACCATAAATGATGTGAAACCCCTTAAAGATGCCAAACGGGACACACCTCCACACATTAATGTGAACTCGGAGCTCAAAAATGTCCATAAATTCCATCTGATGCGACGATCTGGGATGAAACAGACAAATACTGCGGCTGCATTCTAAAATGTCTGCAGGTTCTGAACACATTCTGGTTTTTCAAACCTTAAAAGGATCAAGCTGAAGCCTGAGGCCTTCAGAGAGCCGTGAGGCTCGGAAACAGACCGAGCATCGCTTCCTGTGTTCCTCCTAACTTGGTTTGTCTTTTTATCACTTCCTCCATCATCATTGAAACACTTCCAAACGTTCAACAACCTGATTTGACACAGCTGCGTTTCACTGCTTCCGCTGCATTTCCACTCTCAGTGAGTGTGTTGACAGCAGAGCCGCAGGGCTGTGAATGAATGAATGAATGAATGAATGAAGGGTGTGGAGGAAGAACCAGAGCAGGAAGGGATGAGAGGATGAAACCGATGAATTCCAGCGGCTCTTCTCCAGAAGGAAACCAGGACCAGGACTTTAAGGGGCCCAGATCAGGTTTTGTGTTCAGAATCTGTTTCTAGTTGGTTGACAGTTTAATTCGAACATGGAAAACCAAAATAAAACAAAATTAGCTGTTTTAATTACTCATCTTGTGCATTCTTTCTTTCTTTCCTGCTCTTCTTCTCAGAGTCGATCTCTGGTTTCTGATCTGTAGCCTTTTGCTGTACCTAGCGTTGGGGATTTGGTTTAATCCGTTTCTATTGGACCAGTTTTCTAAGAGGTTTTCTGCTCTCACTGTTTCCAGCACCTCACCCAAAGAGGAAAAGCACTGAGTCCTGCGTTACACCGAGACGAGCAGGTTGAGGCGGAGGAAATGAGCCCTGTCATCGCATCGTGGTCGCCAGACGCAGGCGAGAGGTCAACGAGCCGCCGAGCGCCTGATGAACTGACGTCTCGTTAGAGGGACTGGAGTTCAGCCGGACTCAGGCCTGGAAGTACGGCAGGTAAACTCTCTAGCAGAACCGAACAACCTCTGTTAGTCTGAGTGATGGAGACAAGAAGCTGGAAGAAAACAAGGCTGAAGACGAGGAGGAAGAAAACCAGAACAAAGTGAAGACAAAGACAATGAGGAGGAAGAAGAAGGACAAAACCCAGAAGAACAAGAAGAACAAGAAGCTGAAGATAAAGAAGACGATGGAATCGAAGGACAACATGAGAAAAACATCTGAACTCTGACACTTCACAAAACTGTCTTCAGTTTGGAAACAAAACAGCCCGACGGCTCATTTACACCAAATGAAAAGTTTGGTCTTGTTAGCTCTGATTCACCCGAAGCGTTCCTGAGTCAAAGTCGATCATATTTCAAATCAAGCCCTGGAGTCGCGTCACATCCAAGTTTTCAGGACTTTCTCCACTTGTCAGCCTTCAGTTCACTGCAGGGAGCGTCTCCACCCACTCCCAAGGTTTCTGAGCTGTACGACCTTTAGACATTAGAGGCCCGCAAGCTAACGGCACCGTTCAGTGTTCAAGCTGTTTCCATGGAAACAGACATCATTTTCCATATGTTACAGTGTAAACGTGAAAATGCTGCATTTTGACTTGAAATGTTGACGACTTGTTATAGTTTAGAAAAATCCTCATTTTTCACAGCATTTTTTAATAATTCAAGTAGATCAGACTAAAGCTAAAACAACTTCTAACCACATCTTCAACATTTTTAAATAAAGCAATATTTCCTCGCAGGTCTCTTTGAGTGCAGAGAGCTGCAGTGATGCATCCTGCAACCAGTCATCAATAAAACACCAAGCGGGAAGCTGTCATCTGTTTTAATCTGCACAACCACAACGACAGAGTGCTCCGTGTGTGTGTGTGTGTGTGTGTGTGTGTGTGTGTGTGTGTGTGTAGATTTCATTGCTCCTTTCTTTGCATGCTTGCTGACATTTTGCCTCTCTTGATCATGTTGTCACAACATGGAGACGTGTTTTCAGCCTCACAGCGAGCGCAACGGAAACAGAACCTCAGCAGCCGACTCACATCACGCCCTCCTGATCCATCCTCTCCAAACCTTCCCCTCCACACACACACACTGAATAATCCATCGCATGTGGAAAAAGCGAGCAGCCTTCATGCGTTTGTGGCCGACTTACTGTTGTGCTCGTCGTCCTCCTCGACATTTCCCAGAACCATCGCAGGAACACCAAAGGCAGACGCCAGCACCCACACACAGATATTCACCACCTGAAGAAAAAACAAGACAGGCATTGGAATGTTTGCCGAGCTACATGCTACATGCTACATGCTACATGCTAAACATGATTAAAGTCTGACTGTGTGGTTTCAATATGCTAATGCTGCACATACCCTGGAAGCTGTGGAGCACAGAAAGCACAGAAAGACCGTGAGGGCTGTGATTGATCTGCTCCAACGTGTCAAATGATGAGCGTTCTTTGTAATTGCAATGACATTTGATAAGTAGTCAGTTTCAGGAAGTAGCTAAAGGTCCTTAAAATCACCCTCTGAAATAATAACACAAAAATCCAACCAGTGCGTTTAAAAAGCTGGGATCTCTGCTTCTGGGGTTTGTGAAAGTGTTATAAGCTATTTCGTATTTGGCACTACACAAATAACCCTGAGCTGGACCTGATCTGTTGGTGGAACTCCGTCTGAAGTGGGCTTCAGTCGGGAGGTTATAAATAGACGGTGGGGACGTTACTTCCTCTCAGCCGCTCGGCTGCACCTCTTCACAGGGACGACTTCTTTGTTTCATGCAGGCTCCTGAGTGACGGTGAGGAAGGAGACGCCGTGTCAAACTAATTATTCATGTCTCTCTTCCACAATGCGAGCCGGGAGCGGAGTGGCATGTGCACGTACGCACGCACGCCTGCGTTCGCACAGACACTCGCGGCTTTTGACTTTGAAATAAGCTGCAGCAACTGTCAGCTGTTGGCGGCGCCCATTATCGCAGCGTGGCGGCTGGAGCGGTCGTACCTTGGCCTTGTGAGGAGTCCGCATGTCCAGCGCCTTGACGGGGTGGCAGACGGCCACGTATCTGTCCATGCTCATCACCGTCAGGGTAAAGGTGCTGGTGAACATGTTGTAGTAGTCGATGGACACCACCGTCTTGCACAGGGTGTTCCCGAACGGCCAGAAGCCCAGAAACACGTCAGTGCCCTGCAAACATTCAGCAAATCAAAGGATCGACGTGAAAACATGAGGTGTGTGTTCGGTCGCTGTGCCATGTTTCACCCCAACAATAATATGAAGACATGATGAAACCATACCATAAAACAGCCTTCAGTTACTAACATGTTACTGTCCAAAGTAATTGCATTCCAGTAACATTTATGAGTTTCTATCATCCGTCAATTTCCCCGGAGACAGTTTTATTCATAGAAACTCATGTGGTGTTATGGGCAGTTTCACAGTAATAGCAACAGTAATATAAACAAACGGCGCTGTAATGTTACTGCTCTGCATGCGGAACAGTGGAATGTTGGTGATTTATTTGAATGATCGTAAAATGCGGCTCTCGTTAATGGCGGGCCGCATAACGTATGCAGATTTGATTTCACGATGCAGCATGTGAGCGAGGAACACAAACAGACTGAAGGTTTGGACTGAAGAGTGGAGGGACTGTTTCTTGTCACATGACTAACCAGCAACCAAATCATGAAAGATGATGCCGGGTACTGAAGTGTTTCTGCTACTGAGCTGCGTTTAGGTACCCTCGTTTCATTGGAGTTTTAAATATTTCCGGAGCCTTTGGTCACTTTTGATGTAACATTTGTTCAATCTCCTTCAGTATCTTTAACAGAGTTCTTGTTTAGACTGCAAGGAAGATACCAACCAATCCATCAATAAGTCAACCAATCAACCCACTTATGAACCTTCTGACCAACTAAGCAGGCAAGCAACCAATCAACCAACAGATCAAACCACCCGACCAACCCATCGATCCACCAAGCAATCCATGAATGAACCAACTGACCAACCAACGGACTGACCAAGCAACCAACCGATTAAGCAGGCAATCAACCATCCATCCAAACAACCAACAAACCAACAAACCAACCAACCAACCAATCAACCAAGCAGGCAATCAACCAACAGGTGCCAACAACCAACCAAACAGCTCCAACCCACTGACCAACCAATCACCCACCCAACCAACCAAGCAGGCAATCAACCAACCATCCAAACAACCAACCAATCAATCCACCAAGCAACCCACCAATGAACCAATTGACCAATCAAGTAATGAACAGATCCAACCAACTGACCAACCAACTGACCAACCAACTGACCAACCAACCAACCTACCAACCAACCAACCAAAACCAACAGGTCGAACCAAACAACCAAAACCAACAGGTCGAACCAAACAACCAATCAATCCACCAAGCAACCTGCCAATGAACCAACTGAACAACCAACCAATCAATCAACCAATTAATAAACCAACCAACCAAAAAAACCAAAACCAAAAAAAAACAAACAAAAAAAAAAAACAACCTTTTACAAACTCCATAAATTGACTGATGTGCAAAAACAAAATATACTGGAAGTTTTAGGGGTCTTCATGTGTTCTACACAGTTCATGCAGGTATTTTCAGGCTTGGTTTATTTAGGGATAATATCTGTTAGAATACCTTTAAAAAGTGCAGTTCAAAAAGAAAAACTTACTGTATGGAGCCTCCATAAGCAGTCCAAAAACCTGAATCTGCACTTATTTGGTAAATATGAAACTGTATCGTTGTTAATCTGTTTGTGCTGTGATGGACTGACGCTGCCTCTGCCCATAGTTGGTACATAACAGGACCTTCTGAGCTTTCTTACTTTCTCAAATGTATTAGCTTAAGAGCAATAATATCTGGAAAAACAATCTTTAGTGATGATTGGGGCATGTACATTGAGGCTGCTTGTTATAAAAACATAAATTTAGCATCAGTTTGACCCATTTAGATGTTTTAGGCAAGCATCTGACTGGTTACATTCAAAGCTAAAGAGTCCTACCTGGAAGGGTAGCGTGGCCAGGAACAGCGAGTCGGCCAGAGCCAGGTTGAAGATGTAGATGTTAGTTGCCGTTTTCATCTTGGTGTATCTGAGGAGAGAGGAAGCGCACGTTTAGTGTGACAGCTCACGTGCGTCTTTAACACCACAGTCGAGCAGCATTGGATTTGATCCGGTCTGCCTCGGGAGCAACAAGCCCTCCGATGCTCCGGGGAGAGGCTGCTGCTGAAAATGAGATCGGGACGGAAGCTTTCATCAGTCAGAGGAGCCAGAGTCTCGCCATTAAACCGAAAGCCTTCACAGATACACCGTTCACGCTGTGTCCCACCGCACCGGCAGGGGCTGAAGGCTGTGTGTTGAATGAAGCAGCAGCAGCCATTAACACACACAAAAACATGAGATTGAATATTCCTGCAGCCAGAGGCTCTTTGTTTCATCTTCATGTGAGCCGATTTTGCTGTTCTTGACTCAAATGCAAAGTAAAAATAAAATCAGAAAATCTCTGTTGCACCTGTTTCATTCCTGAAACTCCGATAACAAGACAACTTTTTCACATTTCAGCAGGAAACACTGCTTTCGCATTGCTGTGCATCTCCACATATAACATATAATTAAAAGTAAAACAACAACAAGCAACGTCGTCCTCAGAGCCTTGAATCTCGCAGTGTGTCGGACGTGACCGTGACTTTACCGGGCGCCGCCGTGACGGTTCAGTGGGCCTGCAGTGACGCTAACAGATGCTGATGATCCTCTGGGTGGAACACTGTGACTTTTGTCCCGGTCTGACTTTCCCCGCCCGGAGTGTTTTCCGGGGAAGTGTGAACTCGGCGGCGGCCTGACGTGACCCTGCGGTTTGTCCCTCCACTTCGTGTCGGCGTTGTGCTTGGGTTCTGCCTCGTCAGCCCTGCAGCTCTCCCTCAGGTCCTCCTGTAACACCTGCAGCCTGCTGTCTGCGTTCAGGGCTGCTCTTCATTTAATGCTGTGTTCCAAAGTATCGAAAAACTTTGGGTTTTTTAGTGAAACTTTGCACTTTCTAACCCGATTTACCCTGTCCGGCAGCGGCCATAACGGACTGGATACCTGTAATATCACTGCGTTTCAGTTACTGTGGGGAAGTCAGTAATGCAGTTGGTGAAAATCCTCAAGGCTCAACAATAGTTGCAGCCTCGTATGTCCTCATATTTTATGCATTCATGTTTGCAACAAAATGGGAGTGGCAAACGTAAGGTCCTTGGGCCAAAACGGGCCAGTAAGAGGCTCCGATCTGGTCAAACTGACTTATAATAGAAAAAACATCCAGAAAACTTTGATTTTTAGGAAGCAGAAACATCAGGACCCTGAGACCTGAGATGGGTGATGCTGTCTGGTTAGCTGGTTACTGTCAAACTCGCCCCAAAGCCTCTCTGTCGGGGGGGGGGGGGGGGGGGGGGGGGGGGGGGGGGGGGGTGTCAGAAAAACACGCAGAATGCCACAGCTACAGGGGGATTCCATGTTTTTTTCCCGTGGATTAAATGTGTGTTCTATAACTCCAACTCCAGCCTTTCTGCTGCAGCTGTCTGAAATACAACTTTACAAAAACGCATTGCAGTCAAACACACACACACACACACACACACACACACACACACACACACACACACACACACACACACACACACACACACACACACCTCCTCACCGTGGCCTCGGGCTCCCTTGCACTCTCTTTCCTCAACGCTTCCTCCTCTTTCTTTCCCCCTTCCTCTCCTCTTCTTTTCTTCCCCCTCATCTCTCCATCGTTCCATCAGACCTCTCGCTCATCTCTCCCCTTGCATCTTAACATCTGTGTCTTTCATCTTTCAGCCTTTCATTACCTCCTCCTGACTCTCATCTTTATGCATCCCTCTCTCGCTCTGCGTTCGTCTGCTTTACATCTGCAGGTCGCAGGAAGCTCGGGTTTCGTCACTTCCGACGGAAAAGAGGTCAAAACAGTGAGGCAGAGAATAGAGGGGAACGAAAACCGGGGAGTCCTTTAGACTTTTAGATGTATCCTAAAACTTGAGAACTGAGTGTTTCTGCTCTGCTCTCCCAGATAGCGCTCCATAGCTTCAGCTGAAGCTCCTCAGTGACAGACGGAGGGCTGCAGAAGCTTTAATAACGCCCTGTACGGTTTGGAGCCGTTCTTCTCTCCTGCGAGTTTTAGGAAGGGATCCAGTTGAGAATACGATCACTGACTGTTCTGCTGCACCTCTCACAGCTCTGTCATCGTCTTCCGTCGTTTTGATGTTTTTGTTTGGGGAAAGCAGAGGCCGGTTCACACCACACCGTGTCACACCACCACTGTCAGATTTCCAAAATGGCTGGCTTGGTGGATCATTTCGAAAACACTGCCGCTGATCACACGCTCCCGGTCGTCCTCTCTCTCTCTCTCTCTCTCTCTCTCTCTCTCTCTCTCTCTCTCTCTCTCTCTCTAGGCCATCCTGTCCTCGTGCCGCCGTTCGTCCGTTTCCTCAGCATTTCCTGTTTTTCTCTCCTCCCCGCTTCCTCCTGTGAGCGCTGTCCATCTCTTCGTCTGTCCTCATCTTCACTTTTCATGAAGTTCCAGCTCCTTCTAATCTCTCTCCGTCCATCTCTTTCTGCCTCCGGTCTTCTCCTCCTCCCACGGTTTCCACCGACTCCCCCGTTTATCGTTTTTTTTTTTCCTCCCAGCTTCTTTCCTTCAGAGTCTCGTTATTCTTTTCCTCTCCTGCCTTCTCTCAGTTTAACGTTCTTGCCCCCCCCCCCCCCTCCATCACCCCCCCGTATTGCAGCCCTGCTCTCCTGGACGCAGTACTTCAGGGGGAGCTTTCTGTCTCTGTCCCTCCGTCCTCTGTCGTTTGCTGTTTATCTCCGTCCTCGTCCCCCCCTCGTCTCTTATTGTCCCCCCCTGTCTTTCACTGGGAGTGTAATTGCCTTCTCATTATAAGTTCAAGGCTTCTGGCAGCAGTGGCTGAAGAGAAAGAGAGAAACACAAAGGCGAGACTAAAGAAGCGAGGAGCCTGGAGCGCCGAGGAGCCGCTGGCGGCGCGGAGATTAATTCCAGAAAGATCTTCTTATTGCTGCGTGTCCATGAAGACGGGGGACATGAGAGGCCAGCTGGGGACGGCGGACGGCCGAAGCTCAGGACCGACTGTCTCCGTTCACCGCTGACAGACGGAAACGAAACGAAGGGATTCAAGACATCGGCAGCAGAATAAACAGGAAGTCACGCCAGTGTCAGTCACTGGAACAACAATCCAACCCTGGTCTGTCCAGACTGCTCAAAGATTCATTTTTTTCAATCATAAATTAATCACATTATTTCCATAATTTATCACGATTCATCGTGCTTTGAATTGCCTTTTTTAAAATGTGTGTTGTTTTGCATCTGAAGGCAGTTTTCCGCCCAGAACGTGAAGCGTCCATCAGTCCACACCAGCCGTCCTGAAGCTGCATTTAAAGTCATTGCTGAAGTTTCTTCCTGCAGCGGCTGATTCCTGACTGGAGCGCCTTGATTCTGAATCAAACACAGAGAAAGAATTTCACATCTGACCTTGCTGGATTTTCCTTCAAAATAAAGCGCCTTATAGACCAAACTAATACAATGTCGATGTTAAAAAATATAGTTTTCAAACTGAAAAGAAATCCTAAGTCTAATTATGTGATTAATCACATTTTGAAAAATCACTCTTTAGTCATCCCTACATTAATTATTCATGACTAATGCGATTAACTCTGACAGCAGAGTGTAATCAGTAATCCGTGATTCTGCGTAATCAGACGTCGTTTGCACAACATTTCCTTGAAAATGAGAAACTTTTCCATGTGAGAGTGTGAACTGGGCCTCAGGGAATAAATCAGAAAACGAGACAACTCCTGATTTGACCCTCTGCTCTACCATCCCCCTCAATCAAGAAATCGCCAAAAACAAAAGTTCCACAAATGTCTTTTCTGACTTTTCTCAGAAGGCAAAAGATCGTTTTTTTGAGTGATAATGGAAAAATGTCAGGCGAGCACAAACACAGCCAAAGAAGGTCAAATGGGCTCAGCCCTGAGCAAAGCGGGCCGATTCACTGTTTTTACTGCGGCGTGTTGGAAATGGACAATGGAGCAGGACAGGACAGGCGGCGGCGGCGGCGGCGGCGGTGGCGGCGGCGGCGGCAGTGTGAAGTGGAAACCAAGGCGTGAAAGTCTGAGAAGCAGAGCTCCGCCACCGCAGACTCAAACCGACAGCTTCCTCAGATGACTTCTGGAGGTCAAACATTCAATGGATATACACACACGCGCGCACACACACACACACACACACACACACACACACACACACACAGTACTGTACAAAAAGATCCACTTTCCATGGATCAGGATTTTCTTACTTTTGCCGCAGCAAAGAAGTGAAATGAGAATTTATTTACATGATAAACTGAATTTAATCTTCCCAGTAACTATTGCAGCCATTTCATACTAATGAATAAGAATAAAAAGCTGTAATCTTGTTAAGCAGAGTTAATGTGTTTTAGACAGATTTAAAGTGTGGAACAAAACACACTCCATTTTTGCTCTAATGTCCCATAATGCAATGATTTGCATCTGAAACATGGATTGAAGAAAGTCCAAGAATCACTCAAAATGTGCATATTTCTTTTTTAATAAAGTAAACTTGCTCTTTAAGGTGTTCGCACAGCCATCCTGATGCCTTGATCATCATTTCGGTGATCCTCTACATGTGGATTTTGTTTGATTTTGAGCGGTTCTCACTAAACCCTCCACCACAGTGTCGCTGCTGCTTTCTCAGACCGCGCCTGTTCTCCTTCGCAGTCCGCCTGCACTTAAGGAATCTCCAAAATAAGCATTAACATATTCAGGCAACCATTAAGGAGGGTTTACTGCCTGCAAGCTAATTCTCTGAACTCGTTCTAATTCTCTCTGTCTTCTGCTGCGTCCTCATAAACACTGAGGCTGCATCATCCTCCCAGCCGGCTCTGAGACCAGGGATTATGCTAACACCTCTGAAACAAGCAGACTGGGCTGGAGGTTGGAGGGTTGGTGTCGACGGGGTGAAGCCGAGGTCAGATCCTGCTCATTTAAATATGGTATTAAGTTGGACTGGAGACAAGCGGTGGAGCTTAACGTGTTCTGTACATTCGTCTCCTGAGAAGCCTGCTGGTCGACACTGTGTTCCTGAAATGAAACATTCAGACACACGATGTGGAAACAGCGGAGGGACGCGTCCGCGATGGATCCGACGCCTTTTAGCTGCTTTCACAGCATGAATATTACAATGATGGTTTCATCTGAGAACTCCGAGGCTTTAAACATGGACACGAAAAGACGGAACGAAAAAAACACTGGAGGTTTACTGAGCTGTGGAGGTTTTACACAGGAGTGCATCATGGGTTGGATGGATGATGGATGGATGATGGATAGAAGATGGATGGATGATGGATGGACAGATGGATGGATGGATGATGGATGGATGAATGAATGGATGGATGGATGATGGAAGGATGGATGGAGGGATGGATGGATGGATGGATGGATGATGGATGGATGGATGGATAGATGGATGGATGGAAGGATGGATGGATGGATGGATGGATGATGGATGATGAATAAATGACAGCTGGATGATGATTCCAGGGGTTTCACTCTTTCTTTTGTAATCTTGTGAAAACAGGCGAGTGAGCGTTTGATCCATTCAGGGTTTGGGGTTCCTGCAGCACCAGGATGTGGTCCTGGTCCTGAAGGCGTTCGAACCTTCTATCCTTCAAGAATCTGCAGAGCTGCATGGAAAAATATCACAACCTCTGCTTTAATGAATTATGCAGGAATCGCCGCTCCCTCGGCTATTAGCATTAGCATTTTGTTTACTCCAGATTGCCGAGCAAAAAAAAAAAAATAAATAAATAAAATTCTCCCAGTAATTTGCAGATACAGTTCAGTTCGTGTATCCAATTTATTTGACTCCAGAAAATTAATTTGTCGTCAATCAGCGTGAGAAAAAATAAAGAATTCATCAGACGATGATGCTGGATTCTCCCTTCCAGGATGGTTCCTGATCCCTGGCATCCTTCGCTCGCTCCCCTGACAGACTCTTCCTCTTCGCCCTCTTCCTCCCGCCGCTAACGAGCGGAGGAAGAGAAGATGAAAGGCCGCCGTGAGACGACGCTCTAATCCGCCGAGCTGTTCGCTCTCAAATATTCATCATCATTTCTCAATTATTCAGACGCTGCTGGTCTGAACCAGCCGTCACTGAACGCCAACACACCTTTTCTTTACTCAGGGTGTGTGTGTGTGTGTGTGTGTGTGTGTGTGTGTGTGTGTGTGTGAAATCCCTTTACCATCCAGAACCAGAGGGTCCTTGGGTCCCACCCAGCATCCTGAACCTCAGCGCTGTTCCTCCAGCTCCTCGCCGCCGACGCTCTTTTACATTTGTTCAATCGATTTTAATTACGCTGGATTCGTTCTTCTCACAGTTAAAAAGAACACATGATGAACGGCACCAGCAGCCGGTCGATCCCTCCTTTCTTCCCTGTATCTAATGACTCTCTGCCGTGAATATTTCCACATCGATTGATTTTTATTGGCGATTCATTTTCTCCATGATGCAATTAGATGGTTTCAGCGCTGGAAGAATGTCCACAACACGATGAGTACATTCTGCTAACTGATTTTCTCAAAAGGTAAAATTGTCTTTTTTTCCTCATTTTTTTAAAATCTCTCTGCTCAGGAAACTTAATCCTTGAGAAAAATTTAATAAAACTTTGCAAACCTAAAAGAGAAGCCCACCACCTCGTCGTAGAAGAGACAGAGAGAAGCTGAAGTGGAAAGAGTTTATTTCATATCTTGTGCAGGCAGGCAGACTGGAGTCCAAATCGCCCGAGTCCGCCCAGAAACAACATCCCAACCTCAATAATACTCCGGCAATTCTGGTTTTCAACCTGCCGGTGAAATAAACTCTGAGACGTCGGACAGATTCAGCTTCAGCTTCACAAGGAAGACTGCGAACGCTGTTTTCTGCCTCTGCAGGTCTGATGACGACACCGCAGGCTTTACAAGACCCGTCTACCAGGGAGGAAACGAAGCAAGGAAATGAGCGCCGTCAAATGAACGTCAAAGGCCGCCCAGGGTCAGCGGGGAACCGGCGTCGTGGTAAATACACTCTAAACATCGATATCGAACAGCGTTCTGTTCATCAGCCTGTTGAGTCCTGGAAAGCTTTCGTCCATCAATCCATCCATTCAGAAACAATTTCAATTCAAACTTTTCACAAATCCAACTAGACTGATAGAAACACGCAGTGCGTCTACCAGGGTCTCAAGAAACCATCGTCCAAAACATTATGACCACGTCCAGTATATAGCTTCCCATCAGAAGCAGCATGAACGCCTGCAGCAGTTTTTCAGATTTCATTCAATCCGTCAACTTTTCTATGCTCTTAAAGCATTTTAAAAAGATCCTCAGCTCTACAGACCAGAAATAAAACACGAGAGCAGCAGATTTTGGAGATGTTCTGACCCAGTGGATCTTTTTTCTACATCAGGACAAATCGTTCTCTTGACACCCAGCATATATTTTAATCTCCAAACGAGCAGCGTGGTTTATAAAACCACGTCCCCCGCTGGCTTCTCTTTCAGGACACAATGTCCTCCGAGCTCGACAACACTGCTCCGTCACCTCTGGACGATCTGTCACTGCCTCGTTCTGTTACAGGAGCAGTTTGTTCTTCCAGCGCTGCTTCAGTGGAGCTTCACATGTGAAATAGGAAACAAAGCTTTCTCGGTTTCCTCGTTTATGGACAAAGCTTCCATCATTAGTTCAGGAGTGAAGAGGATGTGTTTTATTAGACTCGTTGGATTCATTCAGATAAAACTTTCCCAGAGCTACGCTTTTGGTTTGCTTCAGCAGAAATGTTCTAAAATAGTCTCAGTCATGGTTTTGTGTGGATCAGACCCCGTTTAAATGAGAAACTGGGATTAAGGGCTGAGGGTGGACGGGTGGACGGACACACCCAGACCTGATATCGGCATTTTGAAAACAGCTGCAAGAAGAATTTGGACGACGAAGACACTATCTTATCACAAAGTTCTCAAACAAAAGTCGTGAGGAGCCAAATGAGGAAATGAGAATAAACGAAAAGTTTTAAAGTGAAGATCTACATTTGAATTTCCAGTAGCCTGGACTGAGTTTCATTTTGCAAAGCTGGATCTGGACCCGTTACCACGAGACTCACGAGGCAGATCCGGATCACAGAGGCAGGACTGGACCAGACTGCTGACGGGTTAGCCACTGCAATGCTAATGCTGCTAACAGCGTAGCTGCTATTCAACCTGATCAATCAGAAATCACGAATACCAGCATCGATCCAGCCTCCACTCGATCCCATCGAGACGTGCCCGAAAATAATACTAGTTTCAAAAATATCTTTTAATGTGATTACTGGTCTCCTCAATCATCACGTTTGTCTATTTAAACCCTTGTCGACGTGCTTGTGGCTGCGCCCGGGCGAATACTCTCTGCTTCAGCTCCTCATGCACTCAGCGTTGTCGTCCATGTTTGTAGCATCCACTCCTGATCCTCATCACAGCTACTTCAGGCCCTTTCTCTGAATTAGACTGCGATTGGCTTAATAAAGAGGGCTGTTCACAAAGTGTGCCACTAAAAAGCGCGCGTGTGTGTGTGTGTGTGTGTGTGTGTGTGTGTGTGTGTGTGTGTGTGTGTGTGTGTGTGTGTGTGAATGAGAGAGAACAGAGGGACATGTTCGATGACACCTGAAAACAGACATTAATAACATCACTGGAATGATTTACAACCAATTAGACCTTCTGAAGATGAAACTCGACTGATTGGTCACAGAGCTGCGATCAAACGGCGCAAATCAGGATAATCTGCCACCGCTAATCTGTGATTGATGTCCACTCGTGTGTGTGTGTGTGTGTGTGTGTGTGTGTGTGTGAGTGTGTGTGTGTGTATCAGCTAATGTTAAAGGGTCATCAAACAAAGTTTGAAGGCTCCCAGGGTCTGCAACGACCCAACCAACCTTTACCCAGAATGCATTTGGAGACAACACTGGTTATATTATTGTCTGTTGTGGCTTTTTATCTGCATTTATCTTTTTGCTGATCAGAGTCACGTCGTAAGAAAGATAAATCACGTCACCGCTCAGACTCAGGATGGGAAACTGAAACTCTCCGTCTGCAGCTCATTCCGTCTGGAGCCTTGTGATGTGGATCCTTGTTTGCTGTTGAAATGACGGCACAGCCGAAGGTAGATGGTGTTGAGGGTTCTTTTATTTTCCCAAAACGTAATCCCAAAGTGAGGAAACAAAATGACGAGCTCAAAACTATTTACAGTATTTACAAAAAGAATAGGAAGAAAAAAGAAAATTGTCATAAAGATATTGGGCTTTTGTTACCTCCAGTGTAACAAGTCAAAAGTCAACGCTTGCAGGCTGCCACTCTCTCTCAGTCAGAGGGAAGTCTGACTCTCTCTCCACAGGTGGAGGCTGGCCTCCTTTTAAACCCACAGGCCCCTCCCTCCGGGTAATTAACAATGTCAATCAAAGTTTTCTCCCACAAAACATAATAAATCCCCATAATGAATTCATGGTAATTTGTCCAAAAATATGCAGAAACAGTCGTACCACTGCATCTCAAAATAGGTCAGCAATAAAAATAAATTATTTTCATGCCGAAATCGACACCTTTCAGTGACGTCATCATGACATCACTTCCGGGTTTCCCCATCTGACGGGCTATAAACAGGAAGTGAGCACGGTGCTCAGTTTGCCAGTTGGAGGACGTGAATGGGACGAGAATACTGGTGAAAAAGTTTGCAGGGTGAAAAGATGATGGCAGGAGGAGGATTTGGCAGCGGTCGAGCGTCCACCCACGACTACTGCGGCGAATAACAATGTCCAAATATGCGGGGAACGGATCAGACGAACGGAGAAAAGACACAGGTGAGTGTTAATGTGTGTTTCAATGAGCGCCAGCGCGGCGCCGCGGCCCCCGTCAGAGTGACTCCGTCTCAAGCCTGTTTGTTCACTCTGGACTCGCCTACGGACTTGACTTGACTTGTCCCTGGTGTCTGCCGGGTTGGGCCTGGTCGAGGGGTTGGTGGACATCCTGTGGCGAATGCTACTTGGCGAGTTGATCGCGAGTAGATCCTCACCATCGGGAGTGGCTCACTTTAAAATATCAGCACTGATCATCAGCATATAGCTGACGAAACTATGGCTCAGAATCAGCTTCAATCCTGAACTTTCCCTTAAATCAGTCACATCCAAAGGTCTACGAAGCATAAAATCCCACTGAGGCGAGCAGAACAAACCCCAAATCAAACATTCATTCTGGTAATTGCTTCACATTGTTTTCTCGTCTTGTATTTACTCGTCTCTCTCTGATCCCCATAATAATTAACGTTATGCAGTTCAGGATTAGATCCGGGACTCCAACTGTGTTTACATTAAAAGGAGCGTCGTAATGCTGACATTACCCGTCAGAATCCTGGATGTGCGGCTCTCGGTTCAATGATCGCTCCCGCCGCCGCACACTTCAATCCCCTCCTGGCTGCGGCGGAGATAATTGTACATCCTCCGGATTGCTCTCCGAGGTGCTCAGAGACCTTTCACAATAAATCTGATGATGTCACCCGAGGTGGGCCGCGATAATACCCGGCGTCTCCGCCTCGGTGGCGGCCGCCAGCCGGGAATTGGATTGTGCGAGTCGTGGCGGCGGAAGGCTTTGTGCACAAGAGCTCGGCCCTCAACCGACGAGGGCTCGCGGTGCAGATCCAGATAAAGACGGCTTTATGAAACGGAGCGGCGGACAGAGGCCAAGGACAAAGAGGAGGACTATACTGTAAGTGTGGTGTTTATCTTATCAACCTGAGCCTGAAAGCAGAGGCTGCAGCTCGCTTCACCACGCCGCTCTGCTTTCTTCTTTTCAGACGAGCGAGTTCTTCTTCAACAGAAACAATCAATAATGCTATTTGAAAATGTAATGAAAACACGGAACAAACACAGTTGGAACACGTCAAAAGAGTCTGGAATCGAACCAGATGTCCCTGTGAGAGGACGAGCTGGTTCCTGCTTTTGTCTTTTCAGGCAAACAGGTTTTTCTGACGTACCTTTAACGTGTGTCGACGACCAAACTTACCACCAAAGTACATTTTTCGTCTGACCTCCAGACGTTTCCTGAAGCCCTCTGATTCCCAGCTGTCTGAATTCCACTGACCGCCAAGTTTTTCAAAACTATTTAAAGGACGCATTTTCTCAGTAATGGCTTCATTCAAGCCGAAATAGCATCAACATGACACAAAAGGCCATTTAAATTCAATTCAGTGTCACAAAAGGACATAATTATCTTGAAACACTTGAGCTGTGCAATCAGCAGTGAATATGGAAAAACCTACTTTTAGCAAGAAGAAATAGATTGAAATGTTGCTCAAGGAATTCAGGCAACCAGAGTCTGATCAACATTCCAGAAGGAGTTGCTTTGTTCGGTTTTCATTTTGCTTAGAAGCCATTCTTTGACATCAGACCTCTGAAGACGGAAAACTCTCCGATGGACAGAGAAACAAGTTTTAGTGCTGCAGATACAAAGAGGACCAAGAAACTGGAAATCTCATCTAACGATGTCTGAAAACCGGGTTTAAGAGAGGATTTGCTGACGAGGGTGTCATAGAACTCAGGAGTGGTCCAGGTCTCCAGACCCAGTTCAAGGTCTTGGTCTTGACTTGATCACAGCCCATTCAAGTCTTGGTCTTGCCATGGTGTGTCGATGCTCTTGGTCTTGACCCAGTCTGGACCCCTTATTGTCCTGGTGTTGGGATGCTCTGGTCATGGTCTTGTCCTGGTCTTGGGATGCTCTGGTCTTGGTCTTGTCCTGGTCTTGGGATGCTCTGGTCTTGGTCTTGTCCTGGTCTTGGGATGTTCTGGTCTTGGGATGCTCTGGTCTTGGGATGCTCTGGTCTTGGTCTTGTCCTGATCTTGGAATGCTCTGGTCTTGGTTTTGTCCTGGTCTTGGGATGCTCTGGTCTTGGTCCTGTCCTGGTCTTGGGATGCTCTGGTCTTGGTCTTGTCCTGGTCTTGGGATGCTCTGGTCTTGGTCTTGTCCTGGTCTTGGGATGCTCTGGCCTTGGTCTTGTCCTGGTCTTGGGATGCTCTGGTCTTGGTCTTGTCCTGGTCTTGGGATGCTCTGGTCTTGGTCTTGTCCTGGTCTTGGGATGCTCTGGTCTTGGTCTTGTCCTGGTCTTGGGATGCTCTGGTCTTGGTCTTGTCCTGGTCTGGGGATGCTCTGGTCTTGGTCCTGTCCTGGTCTTGGGAGGCTCTGGTCTTGGTCTTGTCCTGGTCTTGGGATGCTCTGGTCTTGGTCCTGTCCTGGTCTTGGGATGCTCTGGTCTTGGTCTTGTCCTGGTCTTGGGATGCTCTGGTCTTGGTCTTGTCCTGGTCTTGGGATGCTCTGGCCTTGGTCTTGTCCTGGTCTTGGGATGCTCTGGTCTTGGTCTTGTCCTGGTCTTGGGATGCTCTGGCCTTGGTCTTGTCCTGGTCTTGGGATGCTCTGGTCTTGGTCTTGTCCTGGTTTTGGGATGCTCTGGTCTTGGTTTTGTCCTGGTCTTGGGATGCTCTGGTCTTGGTCTTGTCCTGGTCTTGGGATGCTCTGGTCTTGGTCCTGTCCTGGTCTTAGGATGCTCTGGTCTTGGTCTTGTCCTGGTCTTGGGATGCTCTGGTCTTGGTCTTGTCCTGGTCTTGGGATGCTCTGTCAGTGAAGTGAGTTTTCTGTTTTACTCCACAGAGACGAGAAAAAAGTTCTCACTTCAGCCGTCACTTTTCTCTTTTTTTTTTGAAATTTCATTTTGGACTCCCAGCTTCGGGGGACAGACGTCCCCTGTGTGTCCTCACCCTACATCAACATTTCCGTGTGGCCGGCAGGACTAATTTTCCTCATCTGAGCCAGTGAGGATGAGCGCAGGCTGCCTCCCATCCAGCCATCCTGTGTGAATTAAAGCGATAAGATCAGAAACGCTGCTCAGTGCAGCTGCGGCTCGCTTTACGAGCGGCGCTCCCGTCTTCACACCAGACAGAAAAGACATCCACTGGAAATGTTTTTCAAAAAGAAAAAAACCCTGCTCGGATCAAAGCAGAGCTGGTTGGAAGGTAGTCAGAGAGAGTTAATGAGGCTGAGAAGCAGCGTTTTCAGTGAATGAAGATCTCTGAAAATGAGCAGTCTGGGAGAACGTAATGACTGGATTATTTGGAGTAGTGATTTCTTCCTGTGTGGGATGAATACTGATGTCTTCCTGGCTTACGGCCCACCATACTAACTAGGAATGCCCCGATGCCACTTTATTAAAGGACGAGCAAAACGAGTACGAACCTTTGGTGACATGATGTCTTTGTCATGTGCCACAAACTTTTGACCAAGATGCTCTTTGATATACTTGTTTAAACCGTGGCGGAGCCTCCATCGCTCACTCTTATACTCAAATAGGAGGATTTTTTTCTCACTTGTTTAAACAGCGTTGTGGCAATAAATGCTTGAATTTTTTTTATAGAATTAACACATTTGTAAAGAACATGGCTGCTGAGTGTACGGCTCACGGCCATGGGAAATATGCAAAAACACTACTGCGAATACCGAACTGAAATAAAACCAAATATTAGGACCTGAACTCCTCAAGACCTACTTTGTCCAATATTTTTATTTTTGTAAAATTGTGAAGAAATTATCCAATAGAATGACAAATATCTGCTCAAAATATTGATCTCTGAAATCAGGACAAACTGGGGTAAACAAAGACCAAGAAAAAATCTCTGGTCTTTAAGATATTTCGCACTTTCTGTGGCTTCACAACCTCAGATTTCCTGACAACCAGTGCAGAAGAACATAACCCCAGTCTGGTTTCCTCTTAATCTCCCGGTTGCCAGTGAAGCCTTGGTCTCCTGTCTTTGTTTCCTAACGCTCTGCCTCGTCTCGTCAAATAATGGAGACAGGTGGCGGCGGCGCCGGCGCACGTGGAAATCTGCTGAAATGTGAGACGCCGAGTGTTTTTCTGCACTTCAAGTACATTTCCTCATCAGAGGAGGAATGCAGCTGTTTACTCCTCTTCTTTGTTTTCTGAGCACAAAGCAGCGAGCGAGCTGAGAGAAAAGTCACTGAATGGATGTTTGGATGAATTCTTTTCAAGCACCGAGCTAAAACTGAGCAGATCATCAACAATGACGCCGTGCTGAAGGATCATCTCTCACTTTTCAGTTGCAAAGTTGGGCTTTCTAGTTCCAGAAACGTTACGAGAGGAAACGCCAGACCTTTCCCGAAGTGAGGAGACTCCTTTTTACAACTTATCTGAGAACAACTCAATACCAACAGTAACGCTGGAAGTGGAACTAAGCAGTTTCCTCTGAGTCTGGTTCTGCAGTTTGTTTGTTTTTTCCTGTTAAAACAGGTTTTTAACTCCTCTGCTTGCTCATGCGTTTCTCTGTGAAAAATGTCCAAACTTCAATAGTGGAGCTGTATTTACCGCTGGAGAAATAAAACCAAATTAAACTGAATCTCTGAACCTCGGTGCAGTTCAGCTCTCCTGGTAATCTTCGGCCCATCGTGGAGTCTTTACATGATCAATGTCTTCAGAAACTGCAGAGTAAAAGACAAACGTCTCGTCTGATCCGGATTTCAGTGAAATCACTGAGGACCGACTCACCTCAGCTGTTTCTCTTCTCTTGATGAATAAAAAGCACATTAATGGATGTTGAAGACTGAAGAGCTGCTCTCAGCACTGAATCAGCTCCAGAGCTGGTTTTTCCCTTCGACCGCTGACGGTTCTCTTCATGTTTAAACGACTGAGTCGAGGTTTTGTTGCGTAACGTTTCCATTTCATCGGCGTTTGTCCACATTGTAAGAGAATCACTGCTCGTCCTAAACTTCACACTCAAACACTTTGAAGCCGTGGCAGCCGATGTAAAACCTCTGACTGCTGAAACACAGTGATCGCAGAGGCCATCGCCGTCCAGACATCACCTCCGTCCACCGCCTGCTCTCAGCCCGGAGCTGCTTCAGTCACTGATGACGGCGCTGAAGGAAACGGGGATGGCGATGGAGGAATCACGTGTTGAACACCGTCAAAAGGCGGCAACTGAAGTTTTCTTGACAATGTCTGAAAAGTTCGAACTATTCAGGATTTTATCAACGATGATTACATATACATGAATCCATGAAATGAACATGGAAAACAGGCGAAGTATCATAATTATAAAAGTTATGGCAACTATTCCAACATTTACTAACCGTTAATAACTTCTACAAAATAATTAACTGAATAAACGAGGAATAGCTGCAACTTAACGTCCCAATAACATCTAAAAACTATTAAAGCTGGTGTCCGGAGTTTCCGTTCGTTTCCAACGTATGAATCATTTTTCAACAGAGCTTCAATGTGTCAGTCTGGTTCAATACTACAATATAATATTAGCATAAAGCAATATAAAAATGTATTTATGAGCCCCGCCTTCGTCTCATAGACCCCCATGTTATCTGAAAAAGCGCCGGTCAGCGTCAGCCAATAGACTTCGAGCTTCCGGATTCTCGTGTTGTCAATCAAAGTGTGGAGCAGCCAGAGAGCACGGCCGCTCGCCCAGCAGAGGAGAGTTAGCTATCAGCAGCCACCCCGCTCACCTCGGATATATCCACTGTCTGCTGAACATCCACCGTGAACAGCTCAACATGGAGGATGCTGTAGGACTCAGAGGCTCTCATTTTCACCCGACAGATAATAGCGTGCACAATTAAAGGGGCGTGGCTTGGTCGCTCATGAAAGCAGAGGGAGGGGGACCTGAGACGCTGGACTAAAAAAAAAAAAAAAAAAAAAAAAAAACCCTCTCTTTCAGAAATCCTGACATGAGCTTTAACTGATACTTAACAAGTCATTCTAAAGTAATTTAATAATAGCTTGTTCATGATCCATAACCGTGCTAATTTATAAGGTATAGTTATAACTCATCAACAAGTCGTTTATAAATCATTAACTTTACAAACTACTAACTGTTATTGAACTCATTTACAGTTTATTAGTGATGCATTAGTTCTAAATCCTTAACAAGTCATCAATAACTTATGAATTAACGTTTACTACTAATCTATTGCCTAGTTATAACAGATAGTTATGATAAAGTGTGACCGAGGGGGTGTAATCCTGGCGGCGTCCCGAACCGTCGTTTATGTTGTTTAAGGTCAGACATGCAGCACCGTCTTTACGTCCGTGATTTAAAACCACCGGTTTCCTGTCAGCTGTGATGCAGTCAGTAAACACACACACACACACACACACACACACACACACACACACACAATCATTGACCCAAACACACCTGAAAAAACGCTGAAAGCGTGGAGGACGGAGCGGCGGTCAGCGGTTCACTCGTCGCCTGCCCACTTGAGTCGAGAGGGTTTTTTTTTTTTTTTTTTTTTTTTATTTGTCGCTAACGACTTGCTGCCCGATCCAAACCTTTGGCGGGTCCTCAGATCTGTTCGCCGTCTCCCGACACAAAGACCTGCAGGAAAAAAGGCCAATTAAGATGTAAGTGACCGGGAGCGTTCCAGAGCGCCGCCGGCCTCGTTATCCTCAACCCAGAGTCAGGGAGTGAGGCGCGAGTGAGGACGAGAGGATGAGCTGCTCATTACAGCGCTATCTGCCGCCCTGCCGCCGCTGACAGCGACTCCACCGGCGCCGCCACGCCTCCTCCTCCCCGCGCCGCGCCGCAGCACTGCGGACAATGGCCGCCCCCGGCAGCGGCTGAGTAATGGGTGTTTCTGTACAGACGGGGAGGCGGCCTGTCGCAGGGCGGCGTCCCGATCCGGCCGCCCTGCCAGGAAGGCTCGGGCGCCGGCCTGCCAATCGCTGACTGCCGCCTCCCGGCTAAATGCTGCACATTAACGCAGAACCTCTCCGCTGCGGCGGTCGGTCCCGGGCCTCGCTCTTCTCGTCACGGCGCTCGACGAAGACCCAGCGGCTGCAGGAGGACGAACCGCCGACCTCAGATTTACAGCCGCAGCCGTTAAAGCTTCCCCTCGTCTCACCTCCAATCAGGAGGGTCGTTTTTCTCTCCGGCGCGCCGAGTCAGCAATCACAGCCTCCAGCGGGACGGCTCTCGGTGTTTTATTGATTATTTAGGGCATTTTATGATCAGTTCAAATAAAGTCATTCATGACAGAAGAACAGAGAAAACAGACACTTTCTAAGAGTCCCAGCCCCGGACTTGAACCCGGGTTTGAGTCCCTCCTCACAGTCTCTCTGTCTGTCCGTCTCAGTCTCTTCCTCTGAGTCTGGTTCTGAAGGCTTCTTCCTGTTGTAACTTTGCACGTTCCTCCGTCTCCTCTACTTGCTCGTGTGAAATCTTTGGTTCTTCTCGATACCTTGAAATGACTCTGTTACATTTGGTCCAATAGAAATAAAATGCAGTGAAATTCAAATAACAAGGAGATGAAGCTGGATCGTGAGGCGCGACGCAGAAAGAGTCTGATTCAAATATCACAAACAGAAGGATCACAGCAGCAAATCTGCACCGCCTGAAAACAGCCGACGACACTGAAAGATCCAGAGGCAGCCGACCACATTCACAGAGCGTCAGCGCAGGATTTCACACACTTGTCTGTTACTCTGGGAGGATTCAGCAGAGCCAGGAGAAACTCTTCCCTCAAAATTCTGAGTTTGAAGGCAGCGGCATCATTTATTCACTCGTTTATTCGTGACGGCGGCAGGCGAGGCCGAGAGCAGTGGAAAGACCAACGGGAGGCTTTTCTGAAGACGAGCAGTAAATTGTAAAGTATCTGTTGGGTTTACATAATTTCTCTCTGCTGAAGTGCCGTTGAGCAGGCGTCCCTGCTCGTGGCAGCCATTAGCCGTTGGTTCGTCTCCAGGTGGGACTGATGAAGCGTTTCTCTTCTCGTCTCCTCCGGGAGTCGTCCTTTGTTCTTCCCTCTGTGTGAAGACTTCAGGAAGTCATCGGGTCCAGACCGTCCTCCGCTCCGCCGCCTCCCGCCTCGGCTGCCAGCCCCGGTAAGTCATCATACGCCGATCATCGCACCATTGTTCTGAGGGCACGGGTGTAATCGTGTGTGAAATGAGTTTGGATAGGGTTTGATGGTGCTCCATGTCTCCATGGATGAATTCAAAGCCCATCTAATTACGATATGGAGCAGAGGGAGCGAGAGACCGGCGACCTGTGGCCTGTTTATAAACTGCTAATCAGGATGATCCGAGAGGAGAAAATTGCCAATACTGTCGTCTCGTTTATTGGGAAATTGTGAAACATATTAAGCTTTAATAAGCAGACGTATCTGTTTCATACTTCATCAGCAGGTCTTTCTAATGTGCTTTTTATTAAAATTGCCGTGATTTTGTGGTCAGATACAAGTCGAATGATTTCCAGCTTTAACAGCATTATGAGTCCTCAGAGTGATTTCCTCCACAGAGACAGATGCTTCAGCGAGGGGAACGCATCGCTGCACAGAAAAGGTTTTACAGGTGGTTAAAATAAAAAGTGAAATGTCTCCATTTGATTACATTCCAGTTCAGCATGCTGACTGTTCTCTCTCTCTCCCTGCCACACGGCCGTTCGGCTGAATTCCAGGTTTTCAAATGTTTTTAGCAATATGTTTCAGTATCTAATTATTTCAGTTTTGAACAAGTATTGATGCCTAAATAAAAATGATTGGCTCCAGATCCTGCCCTCTGCTCTCATGTTAAATACTGAAAGCCAGTGGCGTGCAGTCAGCAGCGGCAGAGCAAGCAGGGCTAGCAGGGCTAGCATTATTTCTCTGAAAATCCCAGTGAAGCTCAATTCCACTCTAAAATCATCATGTAAACACCTGAAGACTTTGCTTGGAATTAGGTTTATTCTCCTTCAAGAGCAGAATGTAAATAGGGAAACTTTATTCCGGCCATTCTGCTCGTCCGTTGCAATGACGCAATATTCCAAGATGGCGGCTCCACTTGTACGGAGGCGATTTTTTTCACGGGAGCTTCAGAAGAAATTGATATAACGTAAAGAGCAGAGGGACGGTAGAATAGCAATGCTCACATTTTCCAAGCTGCATCAAAGTTAATCAAGAAAAAACACAAAAATGGCCGCGAGCATCCTTTAGTTACTTCCTGTAGACGTCACTACGTCACTGCCGCCCCCCGTCCAATCAGAACGCTTCACAGCCCCCAGCGTTACAGAGGATTTAATCCGTCCTTTTTTCCCACATGAACACCAAGGTCAGGAATAGAATTCTGAATTACTTAATTCAGAATAAACCACCTCCGGATTAAAAATGCCAGGTAACCACACTCACCGCCATTTCTAATGTTACCATGTTACTCCGGAACCGATATAACCGATATCACCACGTGCGCTTGATGACCATAGACACACAATACATAGACCCCACACTGATGTGCTGCCACCTTCTGGATCTAGTGGATGTCAGTCTACGCTACAATGCCGTGCACACGTATTTGCTGCTTCATGATTGGCTCCAGTGATCCGTGTGGATCAGTGGGAATCCAGTCGTCTGAAGGGAGCTTGAGTCTGGACTCAACAGGACGACTCAAATACTGAAAAAATGCATGAATGAAGAGAAAAAATGACTTGAGCGAAGTTTTTATCAGGTAATTAAACACTAACAGAGGAAGTTTTGCATTTCCACCTGAAAGTGTTGTGATTCAAACGGAGCCTCAGCCTATCAGACCGCCGATGCCGACTGGACGGACTCGCTGTTTAGAGAAACAAGGATGGGAAACAAGTTTCTGTACAAGTCAGTAGAAAGATCAATTAGTAAAAAAACCCAACATTTTGGCATTAAAAAAGGGACGTGAAACATGTCAGAGCATCAGCAGCGCCCAGCCCAGTAAAAAGCATCACGGTCTGGTGTCGAGGCCTCCTTCTGTTTATAGACTGAATTAAATGTGTTCAGATAAAGACTCAGACAGTGCAGCGCCGCTCCAGCTGCTGGAATCAAGCTCTTCATGCTGGATGAAACACGACGCGTCTCCAGGGCCTCCAGGAGCAGGATTCTGGAATCTGTGCCGGATCTGGTGCATTAGCACGTCTCTCACAGTGTGTGCCCAGTAGCCATGTTTCCGTGGTGCATATCTCCCCCATGTTTTCTCCATTAAACTGACCTCTTGAATGTTTCCAGTGTTTCCATGTTGATCACTAACCAGCCTGAAACAGGAATGATGAACGACTGCCGTCTCATAATCCTGGTTTCTGTCTAATCCTCCGCCCAGAGCAGACTGCTTTCGGCCGGGTGATTCATCCTCCGTCACATCAAACCTGTCCAGCTAAACGTGGTCGATTCCCTCTGAGGCCGGAATCGTCTCGCCGTCGCCCTGAGGGGAATCCAGCAGGTCGACGCTCCCTCCTCCTCCTCCTCCTCCTCCTCCTCCTCCTCCTCCTCCTCCTTTGCGTCTCCTCACGTCTTTCTCATCTTCCTTTTGTCTCTTTAATCTTTCTCCATTAGCCTAATTGGAAAACATTAGTTTAACAAAGCGTTTGGTGCTGAAAATTGAGGAATTATATTTATTTCCTTCAATCAGCAGCTGTATCCTCTCTGCCTGGAGGCTTCCGAGGCTTCACTCCACTCCAGACTCACCTGTTTCTACATTCCTCTTCACACACTTCAGGTCTTTTTTTGTTCCTTTTCCCTTCATCGTTACTGTTTTTGTTCTCCTTGTTCAACACCTCTGACTCTCAAGTCATCGTTATTTTTTGCAGCAGTTTTCTTCTCTCTCCCATGTAAAAACCTTCCTCATGTTCTGTTTGGCCTTAAATGACCAGGGGTGGGTTTTTTCATCAGTGTATTATCAATAAAATGTATTATTTGTGACTTTAAGACTGAATTTCTGTAATTCCTTGTCAGCATAATATCTAACTAACTATTGCCTAAGTCTCCATCCAAAATGTGTCTTTTTTCATATGTAGATATTTTCTGAATTCCATTAATTTGACACATAAGAACCAAGAAACTGATTATATCGCTGGGTGGGAAGTTTAAGACCTCAAAACAAACATCGTCTTTTAAAGCTGGATCTTGCTGAACAGATTGAAACTCAACAGAAACGTTCTGTGTTCAGTGGAAATGCTGTGTAAACGGAGCTTAAAAGGACAATGTGGGAGGACAGTTCTCCTCTCAGCTGCTCTGACACCTGGTCTGACGTCCGTCCAGTCTGAATAGAGCTGCTTTCAGCCACAAAGCTTCAAAATTAAACTACTAAAGTGAAACAGGGGATTGAAAAACTAGAAATGAAACCATTTCAACCAGATGAGCCCAGTCTTAAACTATCAAGGCTCAAGTTTTTATGACAAAATTCACTTTTTTCCAATGGAAAATACATAATAGAGACACTGGAAATGATGTAGAGAAGAAATTAAATCCAGCTCATTCGAAACAATGTCGTCCCGGCGGCCCTAAAGCAAGGCAGCGAGGAGAGCTGAGTGGGCAGAAAGCACATTAACTGACACATCTTCTTTCCTGATTACTAATTATCTCTGCCTTTTTTGGTTTCTTGTAATGATCCTTTCATATCACCATGACTTTAAATGTGCAGTTCAGTTTCAGTATTTAATGCCCTGCCTGTACAATAAAGGTGAAATACATTTTTTCTTTCTGTTTAACTCAAACATTATTTTTCATTTTCCCACATCCACAGTGTTTTTGTGAATGTTTAGCCGCTATAGGATAATCTGCTCCACAAGTGAGATCTGGAACTGGTCTGGTTATGAAAAAAACAGTCAAATATGCTTCTTTTCATTTATTTATTTCATTTTCACAAACTAAATAAAGGCTATACAAATTTAATATTATTTGTTGGGTTTATTTCACCCCTAAAACGTCCACCAAGTCGGTCAGAAAACAGACAATCAGCCGCATATGAAGTTATTTTTCCCTTAACTTTCCCCTTAACTGCCTCAACATGACCTTCCAGTTCACTCCAGGTTAAAGTCAAATTCAACCACAGACTGTCTGTACTCATGGTGGATGCATCACATCACGATGGCAGTTAGAAAGAATGGCCTTGGGAGTTTTTTAATTTTTCCCTGCAGCCACTCTGCGGCTTGGTGGAACCAGAACACAGATTCAGACAGTGTTTCAGGTGAAGACACTGATTGTTTTTGGGTTTTGCTTTCTGAAAAAGATGAACATTTCCACGGAGACAGCAGAAGAAGATGCAGGAGGCGCGTTGGGTCACTAGTCAGTGGTTTTTCTGCTGAAGCAACACACACAGGCGTGCAGAGACCCAAACTCCAGAAATGCTACGTTTTCCCCCCATTTCCACCACGGGGAGTTCCCAGTGGTTCTGAGCGCCAGTCAAAGGCGGGCGGTCAAAGACAAAACGGATGTAACGGGGTCGACATGCCTTTTTCTGGTTATTTCAATAGGAAAATGTGTGAATAAATACAGTTAAAAGGGGACCAGGAGGCCCTGACTGAGTCCTGGAGGCAGTTCCAGGTCTGAATTAGGAAACCGTTGTCTGCTAACTCAGCTCACCTGGGCTTAGCTGCTTCACACACTTCTTGAGGCGTCTGTCTGCACATCATCAACATAAATTTCACTCCAAGCTGTGCTACATGCTAAATGCTACATGCATACCATTTGCCTATGGAGTATAAATTTGACCGATCTATTACACTCGTACCAATATTTGGTCTCGGCCGGTAGCTAAAGGTTAGTATTCGTAGCCTACTTCTCATTAAAGTGGCATCAGCGCATCGCTACTCCATGAATTTTTTTTCCATCTTTCTCTTCTTGAAAAACCTGATAGTCTTGACTTTCCCTCTCATTCTAAACTATTCCAGCAGGATTTGACATGAATACGCCTCATAACCTGAACTCAAAATGATAAAGTTCTGCTCATGTTTCTTAGAGAAGTGGGAAAACTGACACGTTCTTTAAAAGCAGGCAAGAAACGCCATTTTTTGCATAAACAGTGGAAAGCTGTTAGCGTGCGCTGTAAACACACACACAAGCCAACGACGCAGATTAAACATGCTCTGCAGAAATGTATCTCATTTAATCAAATGTTTTTCTTTATTTCCAGACGTGAATTGAAAAAGCAGATAAAACATCTTTCATGTAATGAGTAGTATTTTTTTCACTCTACCCTCTCTCATTCCGAAACATCTTTTCTCTTTCTGTTTTCGGAATAACCTTCTCATTACTTTCACACCATCAAGCTTTTCAATTATCTCGGTTCTTATATTGTTTCCTGCTTCTAATGGAACCTCTTCTGTTGTGTTTCTCCTCGCTGTCAGACAGAAACAGAGCCAACATGCTGTTGCATGTCTGACCTGTGTCTTTGTTTCCGGCCGCATTAAGCCGGCGGTCTCAGGTCCACTGGAGCGTCTCCGTCTCCGTCCTCCTCTCAGCTCCCTGCATGTCTTCAACACCTTCCTCTCTGATGATGCACTTTTTCCACTCCTCTGCTCCTCCCCTCTTTTTGTGGTTTCAGTATCACTCCTCTCCTTCCACCGTCACCACAGCAGGATCTGATTGTTTGCGGACGACATGCCGCTGAACCAACGCCGCTGACCCCACTTAAATGAATTGGAAATGTTAGAAAGTGAGTCCTGCAGAAAGTGAGTCAGCATCATTGAAGGAAATTAAATAATTTGGTGCCACAGAGCCTCTTTCACATGCAACATGTTTCCATAAATCAAGGAAACCTTCAGCGTGCACTGTTGACGTTTTCCTCCAGAATTCATGCTGATGTGTAACGATGGTGTGGAAGAGACACACCAGCTAACTCCCACATCTGTGACTGTTTGATGAGAGTTTCTCCAAATCAAATGGGCCCACCCCACACAGAGAAGACCCTGCTCCAAATCAAAATCATGTCCGTACAGTTTTCACCACCATGACGTTGTGGGAAGCAGGAAGAAAAATGAGTCAGGCACAAGAAAGAGGCGCTGATGGAAGTGAAGAGTTTAAAAAAAAAAACAAATTTAATACAGTTCTAATGGAAATGTAAATCCAGACTTTCAAAGTAAAACTTCTCTCTTCGCAGCCTGGTGTGAATTGATTCACAGTTCAGTGTTACCAGTAGTTGTTGTTGTTCAGTGTGATCATCACAGTTTAGCTGAGATTTGTTTAGATTTGCTTATTTTTGAATGTTATTATAAGGAAAACTAAGAAAGAAGCACTGATCAGAATACTGTTGAGTACCGGCTCAATGAACAGTATTGATACAGGTATTAGTACTGATAAGGAGCTGGTGATACGCAACTTTTTGAAAACGCTCTGCTTTCATGTGAATGGGAGGAAATGCGACTCCGTCTCTTTGGAAACGGCGGAATCGCTGCTGGTGCTCAGTGCGCACCACGGATGGAGGGAACGGTTCTTCAGCTCAGCAGATGAACCAGAAGCAGCAGCAACTGCATCGTTTTCAGCCTCTCTGCTGTTTACGGACAGACGGACGGATCTATAGGGCACAAACAGCTATTTTTAAATCTGTGCTATTCTCCAAATCTTATCAAAGAAGACATCAACCCCGAACTGTTAATGCACAGAGTTCAAATGATCTTCCACCTCATTTTAAACGATATTTAATGTCAGCTGAAACACAGGAGGAGCAGAAGCGTGGTCGTGGATGCTGAGGTCTCATCAGTCCAGCTGAGAAGTGAATTAGTCAGGATTCCTACAGTCTTAACCAGTTCATTAGCACTGATTTGGGAGAATATTTTGACTTCTTAGGGTAAAATCAGGAGTAATGATGATCGTTATATGTAAATTCCTGAGCGATGCCTCCGCTGTGGCCCGCTCAGCTTCAGTCGAGCATCAAACCCACTGAGGATGAGTCGGCAGGTCACCGGGGCGTGGTTTTCCCTCACATCGCATCGGGATGTCCGGCTGGAGCCAAGAGCGCAGCACAATCACCCGCATGTTTCCACGGTAATTATATCCATTCAGCCGCCATCGAACCCGCCGGCGCCGGCGCCGCTCACTGTCATGCAAATGAAGCGCTCCCCCCGGGTGAGGAATCAACCCGGACCCCCGCTGTTAGAAATCAGGAGAAAGTCCAGATGCCTGCTGGTGAAACAGACGAGCCGGGGCGGGAGGGGTGCGGCGTGCCGGCCGAGGAGAGCGAGGATCAGCGGTGATGATGGTAAATGGTCTGGCTCCGTTTCACCGTCTGAGGTCCTCATTAAAGGGAAGCCTGATGAGGCGCAGAGCAGGGATGATTGCACCCGCTTGTAACCCTGCTAAAGCCGTGTGTGTGTGTGTGTGTGTGTGTGTGTGTGTGTGTGTGTGTGTGTGTGTGTGTGTGTGTGTGTGTGTGTGTGTGTGTGTGTGTGTGTGTGTGTGTGTGTGTGTGTGTGAGACTCCATTGTACTGCCAGTGAGAGGAAATGATGCCTTTCTGCCATACTGTCAGTGTTTCACCAGGCTTCAGGACGAATGGTTATGACTTGATTCTGCAGGCTCCACATCACCTGAAACATCAGGCGTAGCTCTTCTTTCTCTTTGTGTTTGTGTGTGTGTGTGTGTGTGTGTGTGTGTGTGTGTGTGTGTGTGTGTGTGTGTGTGTGGTTGGCTCATCTGATTATTTTCTGCTATTTTTCGTGGACGGCAGTATTCCCTCCCACATTATCCCATCCCTGTCTCTGTTCAGAGGTTAAAAAAGAGCCTGAATTCGGTTTGTTTGCTGATCAGAGTCAACAAATGATCAATGCAGCTGAAGTCAAAGGACGTCTGACATCAAGTCGATGCCGTGACCTCCTCGTCAAGGTCGTCACACCGCCGCCGAGCTGTTGTTGCACAGCGACAGGCCACGTCAGGCGACACACCTGAATGGCAGCGGTCTTCTACTTCCCCTTCAATCACATCCTCACGACCTTTCACCCAAGAGCCTTTCTATCAGAGCCTGTGAGGTCCCAAACCATCACCCTTCATCTTGATTCACCACCCATCTTGTCCTGGAGCGTCGGAGGCAGAACGTCTGTAATTCTGGGTTTTGGAGCGAAGCGATCACATGACGTCTGGAGTGTTTTTCTCTTTTCCTTCATAAGATTGATACAAACGACATGCGGAGGAATCGATAACAGCTGTGCACAACCTCATGAATAATTTCAACACTTCATTTGGTTTCAAAAATTAGAGTTTGATTTGACGCTTAAATCATGTTAGGAAAGATGGAGGAGGAAGGAAGCAGAGGGAGGAGTGATGAGCTGCAGAATGGAGACGACGGAAGATCAGAGAAGAAAAAGCTCAGCTTCTCCTGCCTCTCCTCAGATTCCTCTGATTCGCAGGACGCTCGCAGCCTGCTCACACTCACAGACCTTTAAAAATCACCAATCAGTTGGTGCAGTGCAATTTTTTCCCCCCTTTTCCCCGTCCTGCATTCTGTATGTAACCCCATTCTGTCTCAGCCTCGTCGCGGGAAACGTACAAAAATGTATTCGGAGCGGGTAAAAGACACAGAACGCCTCTGGATTTGGGTCAACACACACACACGTGCACACACACACACACACACTCTTTCTGTGAGGTTCATTCATTTACAGCAATAAATGTCCATAAATAGGCAGATTTCCACTCATGAAAGGAATTTAAGCCCGTCGTGATTGATTAAATGATAAAAGATTAATATAAAGGAGCTCAGCTCAGATTTCAGATGATTGAATAACGTCTTAATTGGGTAAACTGGTGGTCAATGTCCTGTTTGGACTGAAAGTGCTGGAAAAACAAGAACACGGTGAATACAGCGAAACAGACGAACCAGCATGAGGACACAGCACTCAAGGCCAAAGTACAGTGAAAACCACAACCACCAGGTGCCGACAATCACACCGTCAGGCACAGGTGAAACAAATCAGGACAGGAAGCAGCAATCAGACACCAGGAGGCGAGTCAAGGAGCTTCAAACTCGACAGCGTAATGCACACAGCATCTGAAAGACTCGGTTTAAAACTGACTTTCGTTGCATTTTGATGGTTTGTTTACACAGCAGAGCTCGGAGTCACTGAAAACGAAACTTTTGAAATACATAGCAACTTTCAGGAAACACTCAAGCTCTATTGATGAAAGGGAAATACATTTACCAATGGATTACATACAATGTAAAATGTATTTTCATATACTGAAAAAATATATAAATAATTGCTGCTTTCACTGTATTGTAAAATGTAAATTAACTGAATATAAATTTTAAATTAAATCTCTGTGAGGGTCTGAGTGGTCACCCTGAACCCGAGATGTGGAAAACCAAGGCTCAGAGGGATCGGAAGGAAAACAACGAGGTGGAGTATTGGAGTTTCTTCCAAAAAAAAAACAGCTTTATCTGGGAGCTCCTATTTTCCAAGACTCAGAACACAGGATTCCCTTCAGCCTCACATCAAGCTGAAAACAGATTCTCTCAGTCTCTCTTTCCCACTCGTCTTCCTCTCAGACTTTTCGCCCCCCAGTCAAAAAAAAAAAAAATCCCCAACTGCTGGACCTTATATAAGTCCAGCCCAAACCTAATCATTCAGGACAGGCTTGGGCTGAACCAAACTCAAGGGGTGTTTGAGATGCCATAAATTATTTTTTACTAAAACTAAGGAAATGATGTGGATCTAAATAAAGAGACTGATATAAAATCTCACATTAAAACAATACATACTGTCAACGGTGAACCAATCCCCCAAAAATCTACACACATAAGGAAAGACACGAACAGCGCCCCCCTCCATACAGTCAAATGAGCCCTCCGATGGCAGCAGCAGGAGGGGGCATGTGAGCAACAATCTAAATCTAACAATCTAAAGAGTGAGAAGGGAAGTCACCTTCTCTTCTCGTCTCTTATGAGGATGGAGTCCCTCATATAGTGCGTGATATCTTCCAATACTCTGCTTTGGTTAATTTTTCTCATAAGGGTTTGTCTCCATGCAGATGGCAGAAATCGCTGGCCCTCTGCTTCTCCACCATCACAGTACAGAGTAAATCTGCTCATGTGAGAACAGATGGACAGGGACAAACCCGGCGGCCTCCAGAGTGTCCTGACTCCCAGTCCATGTCCTGTCTTATCGTCCATAATGGTCGTTTCATAACAGAACCACCTCAATATCATCCAATGTGTAATCTGCCCATGGGAATGTGAACTGTCACTGTTAATGGTTCTTTGCTTTTCATGACAAGAACAAACGGCAGCACCAACTAGTGGCCCGACATGTGAACAGCGTCTCAGTTTGTTCTGGTTTCTTCTGTTCAGACAAGCTGGCTTTCACAACACCTTCTGCGAAAACCGACTTTCCTTCATGATGACGTTCATTTTGAAAAAAATCAAATCAAAAACTCTACCAGTTCCTTAGAGCGCCGCTTGTTCATCCTCTCTCAGAGAAATCATCCCTGGTTCGATTCCAGGCTTGGTGGGACTTTTCGGTGTGGAAAACTAAAGTATTCTGAGACTCTGCAACTGGAAGGCTTTGAATAACGCTCCCTGCGTTTGTCCTGCTCGACCCTGGCTCGAACACAACAGAGCTGGAGATGAATGGACCAAGCAGGTCATCCGGCTTTCAAAGCTCTGGTCAGCCAACTCAAAGCAAAACTTCATCTGCAGCTCAAACAAACTTCAGTCTGAGGGACTGACTGCTTCAGTTTCTACTTCTTCGTAGTGGTTTACAGAAACATCTGAGACAACAGATATGTTACCTACATGACGTACGGACACAAAGTGAGAT